>NC_080704.1:79021088-79321088 GCF_030445035.2 Dasypus novemcinctus
CGAATGGTTCTACAGTTACCTAGTGGCAGACCCTGATTAATTGAGCAACTCAGTTTGTTAGACATTGATTGAGCACCTGTTCTCCCTATGAATTACCCTGTGATAGGAAGTATGGTACAAAGATAAGACAACCCATTCTTGGGGAGCAGATGTAGCTCAAGTGGTTGAGTGCCTGCTTCCATGTAAGAGGTCCTTGGTTCAACCCCCCAGTACCTCCTAAAAACAAAAAAAAACAACAACAAAATCCATTCTCTGTTCTTGAGGGGCTCAGAATGTAGTGGTCTGGAACTTAGGGCATAGAGCATGATCATAGTTCATTCTTCCCACTACTCTACATTACCTGTTACTCTTTGAAACTTTTATATGAAGTTGCTCATTGCTTATTGTCTACCTCTTTGAAGTAGGTTTCGGGCTGCTGAGAAATGTCAATAGAACCTTGGTGAATAGTTGAACGTAGACTCTTTAGGGCCAGTTAATGGATTTGAGTGTATCTTAAGTAAAGAGAATGAAATGTATCATGTATAAAATTAATAACCCAAGAAAAATAGAAGATATAGGCCCTATCTTTAAGGATTTTATCTTTTGTGAAAGATGGTATAAACAAATGCAAAACATAATTATTCTTAAGGTATAAACCAACTACAAGTTTAGGTTTCTGTATAGAATGTTATATTCAGTGTTAAAAGGCTGCCAGAATAACTAAGTCAAATAGCATAGGGAGTGTTTTTCAGCACCCTAAGGCTAAGGGGGTGGTGGAGGCAACTCTAATTTTCAGTGGAAGATATACTTTTTCGGATTTGGGTTCATTGTCTTGATGTGAGGGATAGTGGAATAGTAAGGAAGAAATGGATGGGGCCTTCCTGGTTGGATTTTATGAGCTCACTTCCTGGAAAAGGAGTATGCTACTTTCAATAGAGTCTGGGATGCTCAAGTCCTGGTTTTGTTGTCCTTTGGGGGTGCTTTCACTTATGCTTTCCCCTTTCCTGGCATTTGCCCCTTTGCCTGCCTTAATTTACAAGCGTGCTTCTTTGGAATGATTGGAAGTCAGTCGAACTTGTTAGGAAAGGCTTCATGGAGGTGAATTTTGAGAAAAATTTCGAAAGAGATGAGAGACAAAGTTTGGTGGAGAGGAAGCAGCAGGGCATTTTGGTTTGAAACAGAGCTTGTCTAAAGGTTTGGAGATAGAAAAAAGCAAGTAGTATGGGGGAATTGGGCCGGCAGGTTTGCTTGAAAGGAGTGGAAAGCATGCTGCCAAATAGCAAGAATCAGAGATACTTAGATGTTAGGAGCAATTTGACAGCACCTTTATGTATGTAATTTGAGATTTGATGCCACACAGAATTATAAGCCAACATAGGTTGTTGAGTAAGAGGCAAGGTGGTAAATTTAAAAAAATGGACCTTGGATTCAGGAGGTCCTGAGTTCAGAAGGTTGAAGGTTCAAATTCCAACTCCGTATTTAGTGTGACCCTGGGTAAATTGCTTAATCTCTGAGGCTTGGATTTCTCATTTGTAATAATCCTTCAGTTTTCTTGTCTGCAATAGAAGTGATTATACCTACCTCTTTTAATAGGGCTTTTATGAGAACTTAAGTTCATTATCGTGTGATGTAAAAGCACCTAACTAGTACAGTGCCTGGGTTATGGTAGATACTCAGTAAGTGTTACTTATCTTTTCTTCTTAAATGTTGCTTTAAAAAGGTGATGCTGGTTGCCCTGGGGTTTTGATGAGAAAAGAAAGAAGTGGCAGACTGACTTGGAGACTGTTCTAGCAGACTAGATGTAAAGTTATCAAGGAATAAGGTAACAGTTACAGAAAATTATAGGTAGGGTCCTACTTTGAGCCTTGAGAATTGATGAAAAATCATCACAAAGACTTGATGAGTGAGAAAGTGTATTGAAAAGAGTACAGGCTTTGGTGTTAAACCAGGTTTGAATTCTGACTTTGCCACTTAAAACTGTGTGACACTGAGTAAGTCATATAAGTTCTGTAGGTCAGAATAATTCCTACTTTACAGCATTATTGGGGGGATCCTAGATAAAATTAACTACAGATGCCTGGCAAATAATGGGAGCTCAATAAATGGAAGTTGCTTTAATTGCTACTATTAATGATTCATTGGAAAAAGTGTATTGGAGGTTAAGAGATTGAAGGAGACAGGAGACTAAAGTCACAAGTTGGAAAAATGAGGATGGAGGTTGTATTCATAGTAACAAAAGGGAATTTAAGAGAGGTGAAGATTGTTTAAGTATGCTGTGATAAAATACAATTGAATCTTAAGTGGAAACATTCTTTAGGCAGCAGAAGTGGTAGTGGAGTTGTAGAGAGGTTGGGAAGTCATGGCAAGATAAATAGATTTTGGTTCAATCTGGGAAAAGGTGATTCTTGAGAAAGAGCATGGAGTGTGTGGAGGGGAATAAAAGCACAGTGTTCAGGACCAAGTAATTAAGTGATGCCAGTGGTTAAAGGGAGGTGGGAAGAATAGCAAAATTGCAGAAAGTAGACAGAAATAGTATGTCAAAGTTTGGGACCTGAGAAGTGAGAAAGTCCAGTTTTAGAGAAAACTGACAGAGGAAAGAGAATGTTAAATTAAATTTTGAGACTGAGCAGGATGAATATAAAAAACAAAACAGGATTCGATCAGGAGGAGGAGAAAATGGCTCTTGTGAGCTCTCTCCATTCCTATAGAGAAGTAGTGTTATGGCATTTGACTATACCATGATGTTATCTTTTTCTGAAGGCAGGAGCTGCATCTCCTGTGTGTTTTTTTGTTTGTTTTTTGTTTTTTTAGGAGGTACCAGGGATTGAACCCCAGACCTCGTACATGGGAAGCAGGTGTTCAACCACTGACTGAGCTACATCTGCTCCCCAGTGAGAGTTGGGTTTTTCATTTGTTTGTTTTTAGGAGGCATCGGTGATCGAACCTGGGACCTGATACATGGGAAGTTTGTGTTCAACCACTGAGCTACATCTGCTCCTTTCTTAAAGAGTCTGCATAGTACTTCATTTAATGCTTTAAATTCTTGACTATCAGGGAAACTCCAGGCTGGCTGTTGTCTTGACTTTCTGGATATTGAGATCACCTTCTTGGTTTTATTAGATTATGATGAAGATGATTATGATGCTGATTGTGAAGACATTGACTGCAAGTTGATGCCACCCCCACCTCCACCCCCAGTACCAGTGAAGAAGGATAAGGACCAGGATTCTATTGCTGGTGGTAAGTAGGGCCTGTCTGCTTTTTATCTTAAGGAGCAAGTTTTCTTTCATAAGTTCAGGCTTTGGCATATGCATAAGGGGCGATTAACAAAATTAAGCTGCTAAACTGCGAGGAAAGGATAATCACAATCTTCAAATATTAGTACTAAAAGGGAGTTTTACTTTTAAATTATTTGCCAACAGTATTTTCACATGAGCTTAAGAAAAAGTAGTTTAAAGCATGGTTCCCCAGTCTGTCCATCAAAATCACCTTGAGTTTAAAAAAAGTAGAGATTTCTGATTCCCGTTCTTGGAAAGAAATTGTTTGGAAGGTCTGGGATAGAGCCCAGAAAACTTAAAGAGTTCCCCCAAGTAATTTCTGATCCTGATCTACATACTGTCATTTGGAAACTACCTGTTTAGGTGACTCTCTTTAAAAGAAATGGTTAAACGGGGAAGGCATCTTAGAATGTGTATAAATCATGTAGAGCCAACTCTCAGATATTCAGAGATTTAAAAGACTGGTAAGTCTTCAGTGATGATCTTATCTCACCTATGCCTATGCTTCCAACAGTCACAACCTTATTCTAGGTTAGATGATTGGGGAAGAGCAGTGTCTTTGGTCTCTCGTATTTATGGGTTTATGTTAACCTAAATTCCTCCTGTTGCAGTTTTAAGCCATTTCCTTTTTAGTCTGCAGGTTAAATATCATTTGTTAACTTTATGTCATAGCTCTTATTTTATGCTAAACAACTTTTATTGTCCTGTGGGCTTAAAAGAAATTCTCCAGCTTATGATTCCCTAAACTGGATCTTATAGGGCCTGACTGGTATAAAGTATTATATAGTTTTGCTATTGGTCATATTCCTTTAATCTAATAAACTTAGAGAAAGTAGTGAATGTAGTAATAGTGTTTGTTTTCTTTCATCACCACCCTAGGGTACCAGGTACAAGGTGAGTTGGGAATGGTGGGAGATAATTGAGTTGGAATGAGTTTTATGGGTTGCATACTAGTAATTGGGGTGCCTGGGACTTTATCCCCTGCCATCGAGCCATGCATCTAGCCTAGAATGAGTGTTGGCTGAATTTGAGGAAATAATGCTCTCAGTTACATGCCAAAGGGGTTTCTCTTCCTTGTTGCAGTGTCTGAGGATGGAGAAGGCATCATCTTGCCCTCCATCATTGCCCCTTCCTCTTTGGCCTCAGAGAAAGTGGACTTCAGTAGTTCCTCTGACTCAGAATCTGAGATGGGACCTCAGGAAGCAACACAGGCAGAATCTGAGAATGGAAAGCTGACCCTACCATTGGCCGGGATTATGCAGCATGATGCCACCAAGCTGTTGCCGAGTGTCACAGAACTTTTCCCAGAATTTCGACCTGGCAAGGTACTTTCTATGGCTATTGCCCACATTGCAAACCACTGACCTCTTCCAAACACTGAGTTCTTTTGTTAGATGCTGAGTATAGATTGGATTAGATCTAAGAGTTTCCTTATTCAGTGACATTTTGGCTATAGGAGCACAATGAAAGTGTGATCATGCTGTTTTTATTAGAAATTATCCTGTTATTGAGTAATACTTCTTACTTCCTTGGTAGATTTTATAAATCTAAAATCAGCATGCCTTTGCTCTCTTTCCCACAGTTCAGTAGACTCCCGTGGGAACTTCCAGGCTCAGGTGTTGCTGTTTTCCTATCTGATGTTGAGTCTTTGACATAGTAACATGTTATGTATTCTAGGTGTTACGTTTCCTCCGTCTTTTTGGACCAGGGAAGAATGTCCCATCTGTTTGGCGGAGTGCTCGGAGAAAGAGGAAAAAGAAGCACCGTGAGCTGGTACAGGAAGAGCAGATCCAGGAGGTGGAGTGCTCAGCAGAATCAGAGGTCAACCAGAAGTCTTTGTGGAACTACGACTATGCTCCGCCACCACCTCCAGAGCAGTGTCTCTCTGATGATGAAGTACGCAAAATAGACTCCTCGGATTAAGGCCTATGGGGAACAAATGAGTTCTCCGTGTTTGTGTCTAAATTGGAATAACACCTTTAGCTCTTAGAGAGTCCTATTATCGATGAGTAGTCATGAGTTTGATCCCAGTGGCTCTCCCTTCCCCATTTTAATAGGAAAGTATTGAGGGCAGGGTGTAGATCATGATATACTGGTGAATAATCAGGTTTGAATGATAGGCGCTTTATATTCTAACTCCTGTTGAGAAAATCATGCTCCTGGCTCCTCTGAGTTTCCTCCCTGACTCTTAACTCACTATAGCTTATGGCCTTAGGACATCTGGGGTTGTGAAACCCCCCTCTTCTACTTTGTTCTCTTACAGATTACAATGATGGCTCCAGTGGAGTCCAAGTTTTCCCAATCAACTGGTGATACAGATAAAGTGACAGATAACAAACCAAGAGTAGCTGAGTGGCGTTACGGGCCTGCTCGACTGTGGTATGATATGCTGGGTGTCCCGGAAGACGGCACTGGATTTGATTATGGCTTCAAACTGAGAAAGACAGAACATGAACCTGTGATAAAATGTAGAATAATGGAGGTGAGCAATACTGGGATATAAGAAAGGACTCAATGTACCCAGGGCCCTATCAATTTCACTTAGTTTACTTTTCATTTGGGTAGATAATAGGTAGGGACTCTCAGGTGGGAGACTTAGGTGTCTAAGCTTTTCACTTGATATAGTCTGTTGTCCTAGCAACTAGAGGCCCTATTACAGGGATTCTGTTTGTGAAATGAGTGCTGTGCCAGACCAGTAGTGATAAGAGGCAGACATTCTACCATTGTCAGGATCATCTCTCAAGTCAAGGACCACTTATAATGTATCTCTGATGTGGGATTTGGAGTGGAAACTTTGACCAGTTATCAGTCGGGAATTTGTTGTTCCTTCCCTTTTTCTACAGGACTTTAGGAAGCTTGATGACAGCAATGGCACTGATCTTTTGGCAGATGAAAACTTCCTGATGGTGACACAGCTACATTGGGAGGATGATATCATCTGGGATGGGGAGGATGTCAAACACAAAGGGACAAAACCTCAGCGTGCAAGCCTGGCAGGCTGGCTTCCTTCCAGCATGACTAGGAATGCCATGGCTTACAATGTTCAACAAGGTGTGCTTCCATGCCAGCTGTGTCTAGCACATTATCCTTCATTTCAGTCATCCTAAGTGGGCTTAGCTGTGATCTTTTGGGGTGCTGAGGGACAGTGAAGTGTTATGGATTGGAGCCCTGATTTTAGTCTGTAATGAATTTTTTTTCACCCTTTAGCTAGGATGGACTCTGGTTTCTCATTAGGAAAAGTTGAAAGCTATTTTGAAGTTAAAGAGCTTTCTGAACCATAACTGCTTTAGAGCCTGCTTTCATTTCCAAAGTTCCTTTGTCTTTATCATTCTAGAATTTGCTTTTTCTCACCTTAAATAGGTTAAAAAGAAAAAAAAGGTAAGCCATGCTTAATGTAGAAAACTTTGAAACTAAAGTACAGTGTTAAAAAATCTTGCCTATGATCCTATTATCCAGAGATTATAAACTGTTCACTTTTTGGTATATTTCCTTACAGTCTGTTGTCTTTGAGTGTGTGTAGTTGAGCTCATTTTTATATATATGGTTTTGTGTACTATGCTTTACTCTTACCACATGTTTTTCTGTCATTGAAAGTTCTTAAAAATTCTTAATGACATGAGAAGTGGTTGCTCAGTGATTTGAGTGCCTCCTTCCTATGTACAATGTCCCAGGTTCAATCCCTGGTACCTCCTAAAAAAAAAACACAATGTTTAATGACATGGGAGACTCACTTAAAATGAGAAAAAACAAGATACAAAATCAATATTTGATAACCCTTTTGTGTAAATGAAAAAAGAAATCAGACTATACAAGCATAGAAAGATGACTAAAAAGAAATATACTAAAGGGTTCACAGTGGGTATTTCTGGTTTGTAAGATCACAGGCAGCTTGTTTTATACCTTTCTGTAGTTTCTAAATTTCCATCAATTAGCCTGGATTACTTTTATAATTAGGAAAAACAAAGAAGGTATGTACATTTTTTTATATTTAAGAAACAGATTTTTTTATTCTTTTTAAACACTATTGGTTGCATAGTTTTTTATATGAGTGTTTTACATTTTATCTATCAACAATTGCTGTACTTGTTAATATATTTTACTACCATATATTGTTACCATATTTTACCATATTATTTATTACCATAATTAATTTAACTAGTGCCTTATTGTTACACATTTATACTGTTTAAATTTTGACTTATAAAAAAACATTGCAATGAACATTTTTGTCTGCGGCTTTTTTTTAAAGTGAGAAATATACTGTGTCCAGTAGATTCCTTTTCAATAGTCACTTAAGCAATTCTTCTAACATTTGCTTCTTTTCCCTTCCCTAGAGTCATGATTGAAGGAGGCATAAATATTTTGTTTGTTATTGAGTGTTTCCTCCCTCTGTTTCAACTAGGTTTTGCAGCTGCCCTGGATGATGACAAACCTTGGTACTCCATTTTTCCTATTGACAACGAAGAGCTGGTGTATGGACGCTGGGAGGACAATATCATTTGGGATGCTCAGTCCATGCCCCGGCTGTTGGAGCCTCCTGTTTTGACACTTGATCCTAATGATGAGAACCTCATTTTGGGTATGATACTGGTGGAGGCCAGTGTTCCTTCTTCATCTTTTGACAGTTAGCTTGTTGCTAATGTCAAGGAGCAGGAAGAAAGGGTTGGAGGTGAAGATTAGAATCTTCCAGGTTAGCAATTTGAGACAATGAAATTTTGGTTTTCAACTTCTATATTTGTAGATTATTTAGGGTAAACCAATATAAGAATGTTACAAAGTAGCACTTTTGAGATGCGTCAGGAGTGAGGTTGATTCCGTGTAGGTGAATCATGGAATAGAAGTGGTCTGAGGTTGGATGAGGGATCTAGTTAGGACCTGCAAAGGTAGGAAAGATGAATCTTCAGGGATGGTAATTCGAGTGACTTTTTTATCCTCAGAAATTCCTGATGAGAAGGAAGAGGCTACCTCTAACTCGCCCTCCAAGGAGAGTAAGAAGGAATCATCTCTGAAGAAGAGTCGAATTCTCTTAGGGAAAACGGGGGTCATCAAGGAGGAACCACAGCAGGTCTGTAAAGGGAAAAGGGACTTGGTGTTTTGGAGAACAAAGAAAGTAATGGAGAAAGTGGTCTAAATAAGGCTTATTTGATCATCTATCATTAGAACATGTCTCAGCCAGAGGTGAAAGATCCATGGAATCTCTCCAATGATGAGTATTACTATCCCAAGCAACAAGGTCTTCGAGGCACCTTTGGAGGGAATATTATCCAGGTAAAACTGCTACCTTTTAATGTGGTAGATGGGAACTCACTGCTTGTTCTGATGCAGCATATGTGTAAATCTTGCCAAGGTTGGGGTTAGTATTTAATTTGAACCGTTTTATTTCCTATTTTAGCACTCAATTCCTGCTGTGGAATTACGACAGCCCTTCTTTCCCACCCATATGGGGCCCATCAAACTCCGGCAGTTCCACCGCCCGCCTCTGAAAAAGTACTCTTTTGGGGCATTATCTCAGCCAGGTCCACACTCAGTCCAGCCCTTGCTAAAGCACATCAAAAAGAAGGCCAAGGTATGATTGATTGAGTCCTGTTTAGAAAAAAGCAGCTATAAAAGATATTGTGGTATAAATTGGGGAAAAGGATTGGATATTGGATGACATGGCATTAGGTAATTATTGAAGTGTCATGATGACTGCAACTTTTTCTAAAAAAAGAATTTATTCCCCTTCCCTCCCCCACCACTTCCCTCCCACCACCCCCACCCCCATTATCTGCTGTCTGTGTCCATCCGCTGTGTGTTCTATGTCTGCTTGTATTCTCATTAGGCACCTCTGGGAACTGACCCTGGGACCTTCCAGAGTGGGAGAGAGGTGATCATTCTCTTGCACCACCTCAGCTCTCTGGTGCTGCATCTCTTATTATCTCTCCTCTGTGTCTTTTTTTTGTGCATCATCTTGCTGCATCAGCACTCTTACGTGGGGGCAACACTCCTGCACAGGGCAGCATTCCTGTGTGGGGCAGTACTCTGCACAGGCTGGCACTCCATGTGGGCCAGCTCACCACACGGGCCAGCTTGCCTTCACCAGGAGGCCCTGGGCATCGAACCCTGGACCCTCCTATATTGTAAATGGGAACCCAGTTGCTTGAGCCACATCTGCTTTCTGTTGACTACAACTGTTGAAAATAGTTCAGCAGGATCTATAAAAGTTACAGATAAATGCAGCAAAATATAAAGTTATATCTACGTAGTGAGATAGTTACATCTAGGTAGTGATGTAGATAATCATGGTACTATTCTTTTAATGTTGCTCTGTGTTTGAAAACATATATTGAAATGGAATAAAACAAGGTAAAAGCTTTTTGGTGTGTTTGTCTCAGAATGAGGAGCATCAGTGTATGTTAGTTATTGCCTTGTCTTGAACTAGTCTTTGTTTCCTTTATTCTGAGCAGATGAGAGAACAAGAGAGGCAAGCTTCAGGTGGTGGAGAGATGTTTTTTATGCGCACACCTCAGGACCTCACAGGCAAAGATGGAGATCTTATTCTTGCAGAATATAGTGAGGAAAATGGACCCTTGATGATGCAGGTCGGCATGGCAACCAAGATAAAAAACTACTATAAACGGGTGAGTGTCTGCTCAAGAAATCTTTGTTGTTAATATAGCTGTAGTTAGATATCCAGTGATAATTTATGAATATGCATTTTATCTTTTTTTACTCTAAGTTTCTTGGGAGAAATGAATTTTTTAATGTAGTTAATAGTAGTAATAAAATGTTATTTATGCTTATGGAATATTTTGTGTAGGCTTATTGATAATATTCTGTGATAGTAACTGAGTCTGCTGCTGTGTTCCTCATAGAAACCTGGAAAGGATCCTGGAGCCCCAGACTGTAAATATGGAGAAACTGTTTACTGCCATACATCTCCTTTCCTGGGCTCGCTCCATCCTGGCCAATTACTACAGGTGAGGAATTCTTTCCTGTTATAACTTCTAAGGAAATTGGCAGGGGCGGAGCTAGTCAACCCAGGGAGAACCAGTTATAGGTGAATGAGATTTAGTTAGGACCTGAAGTATTGGGAAGATCATTGTAATCCAGAATGATCATAATGTATTTGAAATGGTTTCTTAAAATCCCTTTTTTCTTTTTTTCCCCCTAAACCTTTATTTCAAATTCAAAAAATAAAATAGCAGACAAAAGGCAGCTCAACAAGTTATGGAAACATTATTCCAAAATTCTGTCCAAGTACTTTTATCTCATCTAATCCTTAAAAGACATTCAGTTGCTCCTCTAGTATTGAGAAAGATACACAGATGAGCACAGATTGGTTAAATGATGTGATCAAGTTCTCCTTTTTAATGAAGAAAAAGAAGAGAAAAAAATGCTTAATGATATTCATATCTCATATAACTAAACCCTATATTCTTTTTTTTTTGACCTTTAGGAGTGATAGTATTTGCTTATGCTACAGAAATATTACAATGCTATTGTTAACTATAGTCTACAAGTTACATTAGTTGTATTTTCCCCAGGTATCTCCATAATCTTTTTTTTTTCTGTTATATTCCCTCCTTTTTTTTTAACTACATACACATAAATATTAAAAAAAATCATACAGTAAGTTACACAGTATATTTGGTTCATAGTAAAGCGATCATACAGCATTTGTCCTTTTGTGTCTGGCTTACTTTGGTCAACCTAATGTCCTCCAGATTTCATCCATGTTGTCATATGCTTTACTGCTTCATGTCTTCATAGAGCTGCATAGTAGTCCATCGTGTGAATACACCACAGTTAATCCATTCATTGGTTGATGGACACCTGGGTTGCTTCCAACTTTTGGCAATCATGAATAATGCCGCTACGAACATGGGAGTGACTATGTCTATTCATGTCACTGCTCTCAGTTATTCTGGGTACATACCCAGTAGTGGTATTGCAGGGTCACGTGGCAAGTCTATATTCAGCTTCTTGAGTAACTGCCATACAATCCTCCACAATGATTGTACCATTCTGCATTCCTACCTACAGTGAATAAGTGTTGTTCCTGTCTTTCCACCTCCTTTCCACCACTTGTAGTTCTCTGTCTTTTTAATAGTGGCCATTTTAATAGGTGTGAAGTGATATCTCATTGTAGTTTTGATTTGCATTTCCCCGATCATTAGTAATTTTGAGCATTTTTTTGTGTCTCTTTTTTTGCCATTTGTATTTCTTCTCTGGACAAATGTCTCCCAAGTCTTTCGCTAATTTTTTAATTGGATCGTTTGTCTTTTTATTTTTGAGTTGTAACATCTCTTTATCCTGGATATTAAACCCTTTATTGGACATGTGATTTCCAGATATTCTTTCCCATTGAGTCAGCTGCCTATCCTTTTGACAAAGTCCTGTGAGGTGCAAAAGTGTTTAATTTTGAGGAGGTCCCATTTATCTGTTTTTTCTTTTGTTGAGTATATGCTTTGGGTGTAAGGTCCAAGAAACCACCACCTACTACAAGGTCTTGAAGATGTTTCCCTGCCTTTTCTTCTAGTAGTTTTATGGTTCTGGCTTTTATATTTAGGCCTTTGATCCATTTTGAGTTGATTATTGTATAGGGAGTGAGGTAAGGGTTCTCTTTCATTCTTTTGGTTATAGTTATCCAGTTCTCCCAGCACCATTTGTTGAAGAGACAGTTTTGTCCTGTTAAGATGGACTTGGTAGGTTTGTCAAAAACCAGTTGACTATGTAGGTAAAGATTTATTTCTGGGTTCTCAATTCTTTTCCACTGACTGATGTGTCTTTCTTTATGCCAGTACAATGCTGTTTTGACCACTGTAACTTTATGATACGTTTCAAGTTCAGACAGTGAAATTCCTCCCATGTCACTCTCCTTTTTTTAGAATGCTTTTGGCTCATTGGGTGCACTTTCCTTTCCAAATAAATTTGATAATTCTATAAGTAGGCTGTTGGAATTTTTTTTTTTAAGTTTTTTTTTTATTGACTTTGTAATAATATTACATTAAAAATATATATATATGAGGTCCCATTCAACCCCACCACCCCCACCCCACCTCTCCCCCCCCCAGCAACACTCATTCCCATCATCATGACACATCCGTTGCATTTGGTAAGTACATCTTTGGGTACCTCTGCACCTCATGGTCAATGGTCCACATCATGGCCCATACTCTCCCCCATTCCATCCAGTGGGCCCTGTGAGGATTTACAGTGTCCGGTGATTGCCCCTGAAGCACCATCCAGGGCAGCTCCATGTCCCAAAGACGCCTTGTTGGAATTTTGATTGGTATTGCATTGAATCTGTAAATCAATATGGATAGAATTGACATCTTCGCGATATTTAGTCTTCCAATCTGTGATACAGGATGTCTTTCCATTTATTTAGGTCTTCATTGATTTCTTTTAACATTGTTTTGTAGTTTTCTGCACATAGGTCCTATATGACTGGTTAGCTTAATTCCTAGACATTTGAATCTTTTTGTTGCTATCGTAAATGGAATTTTTCCCCTGATTTCCTCCTCAGATTGTTCAGTAGTAGTGTACAACATTACTGATTTTTGTGGGTTGATCTTGTATCCTGCAGCTTGGCTGAACTCATTAACTCATAGCTTTGTCGTGGGCACTTCAAAATTTTCTAAATATAGGATCATGTCATCCACAAATAGAATTTTACTTCCTCTTTTCTTATTTGGATTCCTTTAATTTTTTTTCTTGTCTAATTGTCCTAGCAAGAACTTCTAGAACAATATTAAATAATAAAGTTGACAGTGGTCCTTGTCTTGTTCCTGATCTTAGAGGGAATTAGAGGGAAAGCTTTTTTTTTAAAGATGTATTTTATTTATTCATCTCTTTCCACCCCCTCGTTGTTTGCACTTGCTGTATCTGTCTTCGTTTCTATAGCAGGCACTGGGAACTGAACCTGGGACCTCCAATGTGGGAGCGAGGCACCTAATCGTTTAAGCCACCTCAGTTCCCTGAGATGTGTTGTGTTTCTGGTTATGTTTTTCCTTTTGTGTCTCTTGTTGCATCATCTTGTTGTGTCAGCTCGCTGTGTTAGCTTGCTGTCCTCCTCCTTTAGGAGGCACCGGGAACCTCTGCTCCCTGCTTTGTTGTGTCTCTCATTATTATTTTCTTCTTGTGTCTCTTGCTGCATCTTTTATTTTTTTAAGATATATTTATTTGTCTCTCCCCCCTTGTTATTTTGCACTTGATATCTGCTCTCTGTCCATTTGGTATGTGTTCTTCTGTGTCTGCTTGTCTTCTCTTTAGGCAGAACCAGAAACCATTGCTGGGACCTTCTGGAGTGGAAGAGAGGTGCTCAGTCTCTTGCACCACCTCAGCTCCCTGATCTGCTGCATCTCTTATTGTCTCTCCTCTGTGTTACTTTTTGCTGTGTCACCTTGCTGCACTGTGTCTCTGTGTAGGCCAGCATGCCTTCTGGGCTAGCTCACCACACAAGCCAGCTTGCCTTCACCAGGAGGCCCTGGGAATTGAACCCTGGACCTCCTATATGGTAGATGGGAGTCCAGTCTCTTGAGCTACACCCACTTCCCTTGTTGTGTCATCTTGTTGTGTCAGCTCGCCATGCCTGCCTGTTGCACCAACGTCCTGTCTTCTTCAGAAGGCACCAGGAACCAAACCACAGACTTCGCATGTGGTAGGCAGGAGCCCACTTGCTTGAGCCACATCCACTTCCCAGAGGAAAAGTTTTCAACCTTTCCCCATTGAGTACAGTGTTGGCTATGAGTTTTTTAATATATGCCTTTTGTTATGTTGAGGAATTTAGTTTCTATTCCTATCTTTTGAAGTGTTTTTATCAAAGAAGGATGCTGCGTTTTGTCAAATGCCCTTTCTGTGTTGATGAGATAATCGTGTTTTTTTTCCTTAATATGTTAATGTGGTGTATTACGTTGATTGATTTTCTTAGGTTAAACCAGCCTTGCATACCAGGAATAAATCCCACTTGGTCGTGATGTGTAAGTCTTTTGATACACTGCTGGATTAGATTTGTTATTAT
This sequence comes from Dasypus novemcinctus, assembly GCF_030445035.2. Taxonomy (NCBI): domain Eukaryota; kingdom Metazoa; phylum Chordata; class Mammalia; order Cingulata; family Dasypodidae; genus Dasypus; species Dasypus novemcinctus. Next base: position 79,035,351 of record NC_080704.1, read on the forward strand.
TTTGTTGAGAGTTTTTGCTTCTGTATTCATTAAAAAGATTGGTTTGTGATTTTCTTTTCTTGTGGTATCTTTATCTGGCTTTGGTGTTAGGGTGATGTTGGCTTCATAAAATGTTGGGTAATTTTCCCTCCTCTTCAAGATTTTGGAAGAAGAGGAATTCACCTGTGAAGACTTCTGATCCTGGACTTTTCTTTGCTGGGAGATTTTTGATGACGATTTCAGTCTCTCTAAATGTCATTGGTTTATTAAGTTCTTGTATATCTTGTAGTGACAGTGTAGGTGGTTTGTGCATTTATGGGACTTTGTCCATTTTATCTAGTTTGTCTAGTTTGTTGTCATACAGTTCTCATAATATCCTCATTTTGTTCCCTTGTATTCCCCCATTCAATTTTGGCTGCCACAACCAGACAAAGCACGAAAACCTTTTTTCTTTATCTGTAGTGGAAACCTTAGCAGACATTAACTGTTCCAGGTCTGTCAGAGATGCATTCATAATATCCTCTTATGACCCTTTTTATTTCTGTGGGATCAATTTTAACTTCCCTCCTTTCATTTCTAATTGTATTTATTTGCATTGTCTCTCTTTTTCTTTGTTAGTTTTATTGATCTCAAAGAACCAGCTTAATTGTTTATTTTCTCTATTTTTTTTTGTTCTCAATTTCATTGATTTCTGCTCTAACCTTTATTATTTCTTTTCCTTCAGTTTGCTTTGGGATTGGTTTGCTTTTCTTTTTCTAATTTCTTTCGTTCAGTTAAATCTTTGATTTTAGTACTTTTTTTTAAACTATAGGCATTTAGAGTTATAAATTTTTCTCTCAAGACTGCTTTCACTGTATCCCATAAGTTTTGATAAGTTGTGGTGTTGTTTTCATTTGTCTTAGTATCTTTAATGATTTCACTTGCAATTTCTTTTTTTCTAAAGATTTATTTTTCCCTGCGCCCACACTGCTGGTCCTTTCTTTTTTGCTGTCTGTCCATTCACTGTGTGATCTTCTGTATCTATTTCTCGTTTTTGTCTTCTCATTTTCTCTTCTAGGATTCAGAGGGATTTGATCCTGGGGACCTTGAGGTAGAGAGAGGTTCCCTGCCAATTGTGCCACCTAATTTCCTTGTCTCTGCTGTGATTCGCTTTGACTCCCCCCTTGTTCTCTCTTTAGTTGCGTCATCTTGCTGCATGACTCACTTCCGCGGGCCCTGGCTCACCATGCGGGCACTCATATGGACACTTGGCTAATCGTGCAGGCACTTGTGCAGGCACTGGCTTACTGTGCAGGCACACTTTCTCTTCTTTTTAAACAGGAGGTCCCAGGGATTGAAACTGGGTCCTCCAATAGGGTAGGCAGAAGCCCTGTCACATGAGCCACATCCACTTCCTGCAATTTCTTCATTGACCAACTGATTTTTTAGGATATCCACTTGTGTGAATTTACTTTTTTCCTGTCTATTATTGATTTCCAGTTTTATTCTATTATGATCTGAGAAGGTGCTTTGTATAATTTCAGTCTTTTTATATTGAGAGCTGCACTGTCCCTTAACATGTGGTCTATCCTGGAGAAAGATCCATGAGCACTTGAGAAGAATGTATAACTAGCTGAGTTTGGATGCAGTGTTCTGTATGTCTGTTAGGTCTAACTCATTTATCATGTTGTTCAAGTTCTCTGTTTCCTTGTTGATCTTCTGTCTGGTTGTTCTATGTAATGATGTCAGTGGGATGTTGAAGTCTCCAACAATTGTAGAGATGGCTTTTTCTCCCTTCAATTTTCCCAGACTTTGTCTCATGTATTTTGGGCACCCTGGTTAGGTGCATAGATACTTATGACTGTTAAATCTTCCTGGTGGATTGTCTCTTTTATTAATATATAATGGGTTTCTGTATCTCTTATTACTTTTTTGCATTTAAAGTCTGTTTTGTCTGATATTAGTATAGCTACTCCTCTTTTTTGGTTACTATTTGCATGGAGTATCTTTTTCCAACCTTTCTCTTTCACCTGGTTTGTATCCCTGGGTCTGAGGTGAGTTTCTTATAAACAGCATATGCATGGCTCATGTTTTCTTCTCCATTCTGTGAGCTGTATCTTTTCATTGGGGAGTTTAGTCTGTTTACATTCAGTGATATTATTGTAAATGCATTATTTACTTCTAGCATTTTATTCTTTGGTTTTCATATGTCATATCCTATTTTTGTCTGTCTTTTTACTCCTTTTACTCCTTTGGTTATCCTTTCTGCTATTCTTTCCTTTATATTCTCCCCCAGGCCTCTCCTGTCTTTTTCTTTCAGGTTCTAAGGCTTCCTTTAATATTTCCTGCAAAGGTAGATTCTTTTTTAAGAACTCTCTTAGTTTCTGTTTTTTTGTGAATATATATTTGAAGGACAATTTTACTGGATAAAGAATTCTCAGCTGGCAGTTTTTTTCCTTTCAGTATCCTAATTGTATCATACCACTGTCTTCTCACCTCCATGGTTTCTTTTTTCTTTCTTTTTTTTTTTAACATTGTATGATTCCATGTATATAAAATGTAAATAGAAATGAATTTATAAAGAAGTAGTTACATTATTAGTTATGTAGGGCTGGGGAAGGAGTGCTAAGGGGTATGGAGTTTTAATTTTTTGAGTAATTAAATTGCTGTAAAATTTTTTGTGGTGATGAAGGCACAACATTGATTATACTAAAAACAATTGATTATACACTTTGGATAGAGCCTATGGTAGATGAATATATCTCAATAAAACTGCTTAGTAAATAATTGTACAAGAATAGCCAGAAATATCATCTAAGTACAGCAGGGGAAGCGTAGGGAGATCAAGGTGTGAAGAAATTTGTTTCTTTTTTGTTTATTATTACTATTGAAATTGTTAAAATTCTCTGATGATTGAGGTGTTGGAAAAAAAGGCAGTGTCCCTGCCTCCTAGGTCCTTAAAAGCCTTCTTCTCAAGTCTCGGCTGCAGGTTTGGTGCACACTGGAGGAGAGCAAGTAAAGGGCTGGTGTCTCTTCCCTAGCCTGTTCAGACTTCTTTGGGAGTCTGTGTGTGGCAGCAGCTCAGCTCCCCTTCCTTCCCCTTTCCTTGCTGATGGGATGAGGGAGTAATGAAGGAAGAGCTCCATACCCACTGAACTGGCACAGGTGCCATTTAGCTTCCTGCTTCTGAAAAATGGGCACAAACATTCACATGGTCAGTCACTGCTGAAATTAATGACCCTTCAGTCTTGCACATCATACTCAGGTTTCTGGCTTATAGCCATTCACTGTAAAAAACCTTTTTTTTTTTTTAAAGCATTGTTTTGTTTTGTTTTTTTAAAAAATACATAGATCACACAGAATGGTTTCTGATGAGAAATCTGTGCCAAGTCTTAACGGGGCATCCCTTTATGTGATTGTTTGCTTCTCCCTTGCTGCTCTCAGAATTTTCTCTATCTTTGCATTTGAAATTCTGAGTAGTATGTGTCTTGGAGTAGGTCTGTTCGGATTTGTTCTGATTGGAGTACATTGTGCTTCTTGGACACGTAATTTCATTTCTTCCATGAGAGTTGGGAAATTTTCTGCTATTATTTCCTCAAGTACTCTTTCTGCCCCTTTTCCTTTCTGTTCTCCTTCTGGAACTCCCACGACACATAGGTTGTTGGTTTCATCTTGTCATTCAACTCTGTGAGTCCCTGCTCAATTTTTTCCATTCTTTTCTGTCTCTGTTCTTTTCTCTCTTTAGTTTTCTTCAGTGTCATGTATTCTTTCTTTAGTCATTTTGAGTCTGCTATTGTATGCCCCTGTGGGTTTTTTTTTCTTTTTGTGTTTTTTTCTTGGGGCGTCTAATGTGTTTTTGATTTTAACTTGTTTCTTTTATTCCCATGAGCTTTGTTACTTTTCTCTTCAGTATTTCAGATTATTCTTTGCACTTGCTCATTGTTTTCTTGGTGTCTCTTCAGCCATATTGTCTTTCAACTCATTAATTTGATTTTGGAAATTTGTGCCCATCTCACTAATTCTTTCAAATCCTGTATCTCTTCTAGGGCTTTGATATATTCCTTTTCTTGGGCTATGTCTTCCATTTTCTTAGTACAGCTCATATTTTTTTGCTGATGTCTAGGCATCTGATCAGAATGTAGTCTACTCAAATGCTCAGTTTCTCTTTTTTTGTAGTGATTTATTGGTGGAAGTCTCTGTGTTACCACTGCTCTCTGATACTTGGCTCCACCTGGATTGTTCAGATTGTCCCTGTTAGTTGCTCAAAACGACTCTGGATCCAGTAATTGGTTGCAGCTCCGGTTCCTAGGGCTGGGAAGAGAGGCTATCTAGGCTGAAAAAGCCTCGCTTACTTATTTTTAATTTTCTCATGTGCACTTCCTTGGTCTGCCAGTAGATGGTGCTCCTTGGTATCCCTCTCAGTTAAATGCCTGGTTGGGAGTGTGTTTGTTGCAACACAGACCAGATCAGTGTAATAGAGGTTCCTGCCTGGAGGCTAAGAGCCTTGTAATTCAAACTTTCTGAGACAGTTCTGTAGCCTTCTCTGGCAGCCCTCTCCCTTTTGCTGTGTAGGAAGTATTTTCACTCCCCTCTGCATCCTCAACTATCAGTCCTGGTTAGTAGAGAAGGAGAGTGGGACGGTCATATTTCTTTAGCCCCTTGAGGGCTCCTAAGGTAAAGAAGGGCTTGGCCCCACCTAGCCTGGAAGGGCTTGTGGGACACAGCACACCAAATTCTTGGGTCAAAAGCTGAGTCAATCTTAGCTGTGTACCTCTCTTTCCCCTCTCCTGAATTGGTGGATCCCTGGAGCACCCTTAGTAGCCTCAGGCCCAGAGACCTAAGTATTCTGAAATATCTTTAGTGTGGGGGAGGGTATTGGCAGCAGCAGCCACTGGTTTCAACTCACAGTTCTTTTGTCGTGATTCCCTTTCTTTGTCCCTTTCTCCTCTGAGTATCATCCAGCTTTCTGGTGTCTTGAACCCTAGAAGATCTTTTTCCAGGCAGTTTCAGCCTGTCCTCCAGCTATTTTTCTGGGGGAAAAGAGAATTCTGTGTCTTTCTATCATATTATTAACTCTTTGTAGGAGAACATTCCTGTGTTTATATTATTAACCACAATCCTCATCTACTTCCAAAATCATTTATACATTCCATATATTATCCTCCACCTTTCTAACAACTAGCATTAACCTCCCTAGACTGTTTTAGCCACAATCACATTTGTAAATCAGTAGTGTTTTTTATACTCATCAGAATGAGCTACCATCAACTCCACCCATTACCACATATTTACATTTGACTTTATTAAACATTCTACATAAATCCAGCATCTGCTCCCCCTTCTCAACCCACATTCTTTCTCCCACCAATCTCCACTCCGTAGTCTAACTCCATAAGTCTACTCATCATATTTAGTTTGTATCTGTGAGACCATACAGTATTCGTCCTTTTGTGTCTGGCTTACTTCATCAACATAATGTTCTCAAGTTTCCTCCATTTGTTAGGTGTTTCCCCAGTTGATTTCTTCTTCCAGCTGAATAGTATTCCATCATATTTATATACTACATTTAGTTTAGCCTTTCATCCATTGATACTTAGTTTGTTTACATCTTTTAGCAATTGTGAAAACTCTTTTTCTTGAAACTGAATTCTGATTGTGTTATTCTTAGGCTAAACTTTAAATAGTTTTTTGGGGGGCTTCTTACCAGTGTAGTAAGAAGCCCCCCAACATACCTGGGTGGCATAAGGAGGTCAACCTGGCATTAATAGTTCATTGCAGCTAATTTGTGACTGTTTAGTTAGTATGTATATGTGTAAAATTGGTATGTTTTGATATCAGTTGTGGGTTTTTTTCCCTTAAACTTTATTTTGAGATACTTTCAAATTTAGGAAGAGTTGTAAAAAGAATACAGAACCCCTACAGAGAACTCCAACATAAGACCCCAACCCTGATACCCAATCTATTACTTTTAATATTTTGCCACATTTACTGTGTCATTCTGTTAATCCATAAGTCCATCCACATATCTGTCTTATCAGTTTTCTGCATATTTGAAGTTAGGTTGTATATATCATGCTCTTTGAACACATAATATTTCTAAGTACATTTTCTAAGAATAAGGATATTCACTTATGTAACCATCTTAAGTATACCTGTCAAGATCAAGAACTTTCACATTGCTATAATATTCATAGTCTGTGTTCCAGTTTTTTTTCACATGTTCCAATAATGTCCTTATGGATCTTTTCTCCATTTTAGATCTAGTCCTGGATCATGTATTGTATTTAGTTACCATTGTGTCTTCAGTTCTCCCCTCCCTCCCCCCTTTTTAAGAAATTGTGGAAACATACAACAGAAGCTTTATCATCTCAACAACTCCCAAGCATGCCATTCAGGGGGATTAATCACATTAACAGCATTATGCTACCCTCGCCACTATCCATCACCAGTATGTTCCCATCACTCCAAAACAGACACCATACATCTATCACCCATTATGCATTAACTTTTGGCCCTCCCATAACCTGTATTTTATTTTCTGTCTCTGTGCATGTGCATATTCTAGCTATTTCATATAAGTGGAATCATAGTTGTCTTTTTATCTGACTTTATTTCACTCAATATGATGTTTTTAAGGTTTATCTGTGTAGTGGCATGTATCAAAATTTCATTCCTTTCTGAGGCTGAGTACTATTCTATTTTGCTTATCTGTTCCTCTGTTGATGGATATTTGAGTTGCTTCCACCTTTTGGCTATTGTGAATAATGCTGCCATGAACATCAGTGTACAAATACCTAACTCTCTGCTTTCAGATCTTTTGGGTATATATCTAGAAGTTGATTGCTGGTCATATATTTAACTTTTCGAGGAACTGCCAAACTTTTCAACAGCAACTGCACCATTTTATGTTCACCACAGTGTATGAGAGTTCCTATTTCTCCACATGCTCTCCAGCACTTATTTTTCTTAAATAGTGGGTGGGAAGTAGTGGCTCATTGTGTTTTTTCAAAGATTATTTATCTCCCCTTCCCTGTTCCCCCCCCCCCCCAAATTGCCTGCTCTCTATCCATTTGCTGCGTGTTCTTCTGCGTCTGCCTGTATTCTTGTCAGTGGCACCCACAGTCTGTGTCTCTTTTTGTTGCATCATCTTGCTGTGTCAGCTCTCTGTGTGTGCCGCACCATTCCTGGGCAGGCTGCACTTTTTTTGCACTGGGCGGCTCTCCTTACAGGGTGCACTCCTTGCGCGTGGGGCTCCCTTATGCGGGGGACACCCCTGCATGGCATGGCACTCCTTGCGTGCACCAGCACTGCACATGGGCCAGCTCATCACATAGGTCAGGAGGCCCTGGGTTTGAACCCTGGACCTCCCATGTGGTAGGTGGACGCCCTATCCATTGGGCCACAACCACTTCCCTCCTTGTGGTTTTGAGTCACATTTCTTTGATGGCCAGTGATAGAGAGCATCTTTTCATGTGCTAATTGGCTATTTATATAGTTCTTTGAAGAAATGTCTATTTTAATTCCTTTGCCATTTTTTAATTGGGTGGTTTGCCTTACTGTTGTTCTTTTGTCATAGGAGTTCTTTATAGTAGTCTGGATATTAAACCTTTATCAGATATATAGTTCTCAAATATTTTCCCCCATTTTTTAAGATTTATTTTTATTTATTTCTTCCCCGACCCCCTTTCCCCCCCATTGTCTGCTCTTCTGTGTCCATTTGCTGTGTGTTCTTCTGTGTCTGCTTGTATTCTCATTAGGCAGCTCCAGGAACCGATCTTGGGACCTTCCAGAGTGGGAGAGGTGATTACTCTTGTGCCACCTCAACTCCCTATTCTGCTATGTCTTCTTATTTTCTCTCCTCTGTGTCTCTTGTTATGTCATCTTGCTGCGCCAGCTCTCCATATTGGCTGGCACTCCTGCACAGAGCAGCTTTCCCATGAAGGGTGTCATTCCTATGCAGGGTGGCACTCCTGTGCGGAGCCACATTCCCGTGTGGGCCAGCGCTCTGCATGGGCAAGCTTGCCACATGGGCCAGCTTGCCCTCACCAGGAGGTCCTAGGCATTGAACCCTGGACCTCCTGTATGGTAGATGAGAGCCCATTGGTTGAGCCACGTCTGTTTCCCTCACTTTCTTAGTAATGTCTTTAGATTCACAAAAGTTTAAAATTTTGATGAAGTCCAATTTATTTTCTTTTTGTTGCTTGTGCTTTTGGTATAACCTTTAAGAATCCATTGCCTAATACAAGGTCCTATATATATTTCCCTGTGTTTTCCTCTAAGAGTTTTATAATTTTAGTTCTTTTATTTAGCTCCTTGATCCATTTTGAGTTAATTTGTGTATATGATATGAGTTAGAGGTCCTCTTTCATTCTATATGTGGATATCAATTTTTCCAAGCACCGTTTGTTGAAGAATTACCATTTTTTAGTATTGAGCCGTGTCTGAACTATGCCATGTACAGTATCCAGCCATAGTGAGATGCGGTTTTCTCTCCTTTGTTCTCATGGTTATAGAGGGGCCCTCTGGTAACATAGCTTTTACATATTTTGTTAAGGGGAAGTATAGAGATTCATCCATGATGTGGGGAAATCTCTAGTGCTCAACTCTATTGTCTTTTCTCGGTATCATTTCTCTTGGCAATCTTAACCATTTTCCCTGTTCCTTTTTCTCCTATCACTATTGCTTTTCTAAAGTACTTGCAAAGCTAATTTTTTCCCTTTATCCTTTATATCTGTAGACCATTTCCCACCAGATTTTTTTTTAAAGATTTATTTTTTATTTATTTCTCTCCCCCAGTTGTCTGCTCTCTGTATCTATTCACTTTGTGTTCTTCTGTGACCACTTCTATCTTTCTCAGCAGCACTAGGAATCTGTGTTTTTCTTTGTTGTGTCATCTTGTTGTGTCAACTCTCTATGTGTGTGGCACCATTCTTGGGCAGGCTGCACTTTCTTTCACGCTGGGCGACTCTCCTTACGGGGCACACTCCTTGAGTGTGGGGCTCCCCTACGCGGGGACACCCCTGTGTGGCACAGCACTCTTTGTGCACATCAGCACTGCGCATGGGCCAGCTCCACACGGGTCAAGGAGGCCCGGGGTTTGAACCACGGACCTCCCACGTGGTAGGTGGACGCCCTATCCATTGGGCCAAGTCCGTTTCCCTTCCCACCAAATTTTGAGCATTATCTCTATACTGTTCCTGGCATTCCTCTTCTTGTAATTTTCTTTTGAGATTTTCTACCATTCTATCTCCTTTGGTCTGGATACTTTTGTAATCTTTTAAAGGTCCCTTTGTCTCTTTTCCTATGATTCTTTTTCTGTCTTTATCCGTTTCACATTGAGAACTTTCCAGAGCCACTTAGTGAAGAGTCTCCCTCTTTCTGTCCACTCTTATGTTCTGAGAAGACTTTCCTTAGACTCACAGGCTTTTTGTAATGGTTGCTTCCCACCTGGCTCCTCCTTAAACTAGCTCAAATACTTCTGTCCCATTGTCTTCTGGGTTTTTCCCTTTATGTTTAGTCTATTAGCCTCAGTATTTAGTGTGTCCTCTCTAGCACACTTTCTTCCTTGCTTTATTTTTGCTTTTTTTTTTAATGATTGTCCAATTTTTTTTCAACAAATATTTTGATCCCACACCTAAGGTGTGTCAGTTTATCGCAGGTCTAGGGCAGTAGACCTAGTTGATAAAGTGTTTTTTATATGTAATCTTGACAACAGTCCTGTGAGGTATAGGTATTTTAAGTATCTCCACTTCATAGATGAAGAAAATTAATCTTGGAGATGTTAAATAACTTGTCTGACTTCATACAGTGAGTGGCACAGCCAGCATCTTCTGACTCCACACCCTGGAGTTTCTCTGCAACTGACTCATAGAGATAGACACTGGGTAAGAATTGTCTGTTAAATCCTGTTTTCTTTTTCACATTAAAATTTGTTTCTTTACTGGATAGGTCTTAGATGGCATAGTGAGGATGGAGAACAAACTTGATTTTCCTTTCTCTTCAGAGACTGAATTTCCTAGGGCTCTTCTGTATTTAATTTTTATGTGTTTTTAATTTTTTTTAGGCTTTTGAGAACAACCTTTTCCGTGCCCCAATTTATCTTCATAAGATGCCAGAAACTGACTTCCTGATTATTCGGACAAGACAGGGCTACTATATTCGGGAATTGGTAGATATTTTTGTGGTTGGCCAGCAGTGCCCTTTGTTTGAAGTTCCTGGGCCCAACTCCAAAAGGGCCAATACGCATATTCGGGACTTTCTACAGGTAAGGGTGGGGGGCTAACAAGTGGGTCAGGGTACACATAAGGATATGTGGATTTGGGGGCACATCAGGAAAGCTCAAAACACACTGGGGCTTACCAGAAATGGGAGGCCTGGTGAAGACCTTTTACTTGGCCAAATGAAATATATTTGGTTTGTTGGACAGGTTTTTATTTACCGCCTCTTCTGGAAGAGTAAAGATCGGCCACGGCGTATCCGAATGGAAGATATAAAAAAAGCCTTTCCTTCCCATTCAGAAAGCAGCATCAGGAAGAGGTTAAAGCTCTGCGCTGACTTCAAACGCACAGGTTAGTTGTGACTAGTTATTTGTTCTGCTTTTTTCCAAAAAGAGAATTATGATTTTCAGTGAATGATAAACATATATAGCTAGTGAAATAGAGATAGAAATTGGTGATCAAAGCTGCATTAGTCACGGTTCTCTAGGGAAACAGAACCAACAGGAGATATCTATAAATTTTATGAATTCTTTTTTTCTTTTTTTAAAGAATTGTCTTACACAACTGTGGGGATGGGTAAGTCCAAATTCCGTAGGGCAGGCTGCAAGCTGGGAACTCTGATGGTTTTTGATGAATTCCCCAAGAGAAGCTGGCTAGCTAAAGTAGAGATGGAAATGTTCTCTTCTTGCTCACCAGGTCCAGTCATTATGGTATCATCAGTATAATGGACCAGCGTGCTATCTTGTGGGACAGAGATAATCAAGGTTGCTGCAGACTAGATTTTGACATAAGGCTGGGAAAGAGAAGGTTAATGTGGCAGGAGTGGGTACCATTGGCATTTGGGCCACTTCCTAATGTAACTTACTTGTGCCTTTAGGACCTGCTTGAGCCCTACCTCATATATACCACTTTTATTTTCTGATGGAGTGCTGTTGTGCATGCCAAACTTTATGGCTTGGCAGATCAGATAACACCCAGTTCATGATAGGGCAGCTCAGACCTCATGGTAATTTGGTGGCCTATGGATAAGTGTTTGGTCTCTACTAAGACCCAGTAGTAGGCCAAAGGCTGCCAGAGGATGGCAGGGCTTTCGTCCAAAATCCTAAGGGTTTGCATTGTGATTCTCTTATGGGGCCTGCCAAAGGCCCCAAGCAGCTTCTCTATTTGCCACTGACACTTCCAATACCATTGGACCTGCTGGATCATATGGCCCAAGTGGCAGAACAGCTTGCACAACAGCCTGGACCTGTTGCAGTCTTCTCTTATTCTAGGGCCCACTGAAAACTAACAGCTTTTGGGTCACTCGGTAAATGGGCTTGGAGTAGCATACCCAAATGAGGAATATGTTGTTTCTAAAATCAAAAGAGGCCAACTGGGCGTTGTGCCTCTTTTTTGGTCTTAGGAGGGGCCAGCTGCAACAGTTTATCCTTCCTCTTAGAAAGGGTATCTTGACATTTCCCACACCACTGGACACCTAGAAATTTCACTGAGGTGGAAGGCCCCTGTATTTTTGTTGGATTTATCCCCCACTCTCTGACATACAAATACCTAGAGTAGTTGCTAACTGGAAAATCTAACTCTGGAGGCTCTGATTGCTTTTTTGATTTTGGCTGCCAGGAAATTTAATGTGATTTTGGGAGAAAGCAGTATTATATCAGGTTTCCTTGTGGTAGACCAAGTTTTTCCTAATGCTGAATTCTGACATGTCATGTATGAGATATATGAGCCATTCTTAGTTTGCTAATCCTGTTGCTGTCAATGAATGTTAGCACCTTTGGAATTCAAAGCAATCTCATTCATCCTCTCTCTTTTTTTTCCAGGAATGGACTCAAACTGGTGGGTGCTGAAGTCTGATTTTCGTTTACCAACTGAAGAGGAGATCAGAGCTATGGTGTCTCCAGAGCAGTGCTGTGCTTATTATAGCATGATAGCTGCAGAGCAGCGATTGAAGGTAAATACCTTTCTCTTAGCCACTACCTAAGTGGGTTTTTTCAGGGGGATGGAGGAAAAGATCACTTAGAGATAATGGTTGCTAGATTATTACCAGTTACTGAAAAATTCACACTGTAGGAGGCGCTCTGTGTATATAATTTCTGGGGAAAACTACAATGTAGCCAGTTATCAGTGGGAAAGCTTAATGAGGGACTTAGGGAATATTGTTTTGCTTTGAAAATGATCGCTTATCCATATGAGTGGTGACTTGAATCTCTTCTTTCCAAGACAGCCATGTAAGCAGGGAGAGTACTTGTCAGTTGTTTCCCACAGCCTCCCAGGTGGGCAGAGATGATGATCGTACTGGAAGTGAGGTTTGGAGAAGCACAGTATCCTTATCAGGCCCCACTAGGAAAGGGCCAGCTGGAGTGGGACAGCACAGCACTGTCCCACTGAGTTAATAAGTTTGAGTTGATTAGCATCTCTGATTAGCTTACTTACAGGCCCTGATTATCTGTCAGCTAGTAATTTCCTTGAAATGTGATAGTGTGTCTTCTAATAGCCTGTAAGGCTATAGAATGGTGATAGATACAGTGATGACTTTATAGATCCCCTTCTCTATGCTTGATACTATAAGAACTTCTTGGTATTCAGTAAAACTTGAGCTTTGTGTTTTTCAACCCATTGATTTATTTATGATTGGATTTGTCCTCTCCCAGGATGCAGGCTATGGCGAGAAGTCCTTTTTTGCCCCAGAAGAAGAAAATGAGGAAGATTTCCAGATGAAGATTGATGATGAGGTTAGGCTTACACTAACTTTTATTAGTGCATCCCATTTATCCTTTTTAAAAAACAGCTTTATTGAGATATGATTGACATATAATAAACAGCACATATTTAAAATGTGCTGTTTGATAGGTTTTGATATTTGTGAAACCCTTATGACAAGATAATGAGCATATGTGTCATTCCCAAAAGTTTCTTGTGTCTTTGAAATCCCTTTCTCTTGCCTCTCTCTTCTCTCCCTCCTCCCTGTCCCCTAACAACCATTGATCTGCTTTCTTGTAATTTGCATTTCCTAGAATTTTAGAAAAATGGAATCCATACATTATATACTCTTTCTTGTCTGCCTTCTTGCATTCAGAGTAATTATTTGGGATTCATCCAGGTTGTTGCCTGTATTAATAGTTTGTTCCTTGTTATTGCTGTATAATATTTCATGGTATGGGTGTACCACAGTTTAACTATTCACCTATCAAAGGACATTTTGGTTGTTTCTAGTTTTGGGCTTTTATGAATAAAGCTGCTATGCATATTCATGTACAAATCTTTGTATGGACATATATTTCCTTTTGTCTTGGGTAAATACCTAGGAGTGGAATGGCTGTATCATATGATAGGCATAAAACTTTTTAAGAAACTGCTAAACTGTTTTCCAAAGTGGCTTTACCATTTCACATTTCCATAAGACATGCATGAGAGGATTCTGGTTGCTCCACATCCTCACCAATGCTTGGTGTATGGTCTTTTTAATTTTGGCCGTTCTGATAGGTCTTCTCATTGTTTAATTTGTGTTTCCCTAATGTCTAAGGATGTCGAGCATCTTTTCATGTGCTTATTTATCCAGATATTATCTTTGGTGAAGTGTCTGTTCACCTCTTTTACCTTTCTTTAAATTGGGTTGTTTGTTTTCTTACAAAGTTTTGAGAGTTCTTTCTATATTCTAGGAGTTGTCTTTAATCAGGTATGTGATTTGCAAAGATTTTCTACCAGTATGTGGCTTGTCTTTTAATTGTCTTAACAGTGTCTTGAATGAAGGGCAAAAGTCTAACTTTTTTGTTACTTGTGGTTTTGCCTAGCCCAGTGTCACAATGATTTTCTATGTTTTCTTCTAAGAGTTTAATCATTTAGGTCTTGCATTTACATCTGATGTATTTTGACTTAATTTTTGTATAGGGTACATTAAGATTCATTTTCTTTGCATATGGATGCCCAATTATTTCAGCACTTTAAAGGATGATTTAAAAGAAATTTCTCTAACATCTCATTTGTTTTAGGACGAAGGTCTTAACATGATTTGCAAAGCTGTGCATGGTTTGGACCCTGTATATAATTCTGATCTTCTCTCATCACTTGTCACTTTCACTATAAACTCCAAATACACTCAAGTTCATTCAGTTCCCTAAATTTCTCTGTTACTTTTCAGGCCTTTGCTACTACTATTCTCTGCCTAGAATATTTTTTTCTCCTTTCCTCTACCATCTGGCCTTCATCTGCCAATTATATTCTCTTAAGAAGCTTTTCCTGACTCTTGTTCTTATTCCCACCTGGGTTCAGATTAGATGATCATCCTTTCCTTCTTCATGTACATATAGCATCCTTAATTTCCCTATCCTGACACTGAGGACACGGTGTTGAACTTGGTTGGTTATTTGTCTTTCCCTCACTAACATGTCGTCCATGAGAAAATAGTGTTTAGCATCTAGTAGGTGTTCAGTAAGTATTTGTTGAATGAATGAATGTTTGTAAACAGAAGCAGAAAATTGGTCAAAGTGAGTAGAGAAGCACTGTACCATTCTTTTGGGGTTGGAATGAAAAATGAGCAGATGTCAAGGAATTAAAGAAGTTAAGAATGCTATTGAGCCTTCCCCCCAGCGTGGGACATGACACCCGGGGATGAGCCTCCCTGGCAACGAGAGACCACTATCAACTACCAACTGATGATGCAACTGGAAAATGACCTTATACGGAAGGTTCAATGCGGATCAGCAGAATATCCATGTCTACATAAAATACCATGACTTTAAAATGCTGTTTGACCTAAAGTAAGGGGGAAATGGAAAGGAGAAATGAGTTTATATGGCTACGAGTTTCTAAAAAAGAGTCTGGAGGCTGGCAGAAGGTTTGCCCTCATGCACAACTGAGCAGAGTCAGAGAGACAGATAAAGCAGATACAACCCCCAGATATTGGTTCCTTTGAGGGCTAAAGAGACCCATGGGAGTTATGGTCATGGCCGATGGGGTTAACTACCAGGGCAGATGGCCCCTCTTTGGAAATGGTGTTTATGTGTGATGAATCTGGACTCAGATGGGATCTCCCTTCATAAGACTTTCATGCTAATGTGCTGGAGGTGCAGTTAATGTTGGGGTTTAAGATATATTTAGGGGATTTGAATCTCTGGACTGACAATGTGATAGCCAGATCCTGAGCCTCAACAGACTCCAGCACCTACAATCTGATTTATTGGACTTACCACACTCAGCTAAGATGGAGGTGAAGAAGGACAACCACCACACCATGGAGCCTAGAGTGATTACAACTGAAAATGGGAGGATTGCATCCAGCATCCAGGTGGAATCTGAGCCTCCTCTTGACATAAAGGTGCAATGGACACAACCAATCCAGTGTCCACATAGAAGAGGTGGCATTGGATTGGGAAAAGTGGACATAATGGACAAAGGGTATGGGGAAAGGCAGGAAGAGATGAGAGGTGGAGGCGTCTTCGGGACATGGAGCTGCCCTGGATGGTGCTTCAGAGGTAATCACTGGACATTGTAAATCCTCACAGGGCCTACATGATGGAATAGAGGAGAGTATAGGCCATGATGTGAACCAATGTATATGAGGTGCAGAGGTGCCCAAAGATGTACTTACCAAATCCAATGGATGTGTCATGATGATGGGAACGAGTGTTGTTGGGGGGGCGGAGAGGGGGGGGTGGGGGGGTGGGGTTGAATGGGACCTCACATATATATTTTTAATGTAATATTATTACAAAGTCAATAAAAAATAAAAAAATTAATAAAAAATAAAAAATAAAAAATAAAAAAAAAAAGAATGCTATTGAATGGCCTTTTAAGAGTGAATCTTGAATAGAGAGTTGGCTACTTTCTAGCTAATACTGTATATTCTTGACTGGTCTGTGGGGCATGCATAGTCATCTCTTGTTTTAATTCCCTCTTAATTGAGTGGGACCTGTAAACACTATTCAGGATTCCAGGAGAGAATAAGATGTTTTGACTGAACCAATGGCAGAGATATATTGGACTTTGATTCAGTGCTGCTGGGATTGGGACCAGTTCTTTGAAAGCATCCATGCTACCTGTTATGAGAATATATAGGTCATTCTAAAGAAGCCCTTTGAGCAGTTGGACAGTCAGATGCAATCATCTGTCAAATTTACCTCTTTGAACATCATTAGGGTAGGAACAACATGGTCTTTGAGAACTCCCAGCAAAGCTCAAAGGGAATGGGACTGAAAGGTACCACCATTCACATCTTGTTTCTTACCCTGGCTGAGTACTTGACCCCTGTATAACATCAAGACGAGAGCAGCGTGCCAAATAATATGTGGCAACTTTATATAACTGTTCATCTTTGGTGGGTAGTTTAGAAAAGTGTTAAAATGGTACATTTTAATTGTTCTACTCTCTGGGTAATGACTAGACACAGAGCAAATGTTTCCCACAGCTCTGAGAATCCTTTTCTGTATCTTAGGTTCGCACTGCTCCTTGGAATACCACAAGGGCCTTCATTGCTGCCATGAAGGGCAAGTGTCTTCTGGAGGTGACTGGGGTAGCAGATCCCACAGGGTGTGGTGAAGGATTCTCTTATGTGAAAATTCCAAACAAACCAACACAGCAGAAGGTGAGACTGTCCGTGAATTTCTGGAAGGAGAAAATTAAGAGGGTAGAAAATGGGGGCTAGAGATGAATGGGGTAGAGGACCTGGAAAGCAGGTAAGTTGTCAGGATGACTTAGATGCCTACCGTAAGGAGTTCAACTTAAGATTTTCACCTGCTTTTGTTTGAGGTAGGATGATAAGGAGCCTCAGCCAGTGAAGAAAACAGTGACAGGAACAGATGCTGACCTCCGTCGCCTTTCTCTGAAAAATGCCAAGCAACTTCTACGTAAATTTGGTGTGCCTGAGGAAGAGGTGGGTATGGACCGGAGAAAGAGGATTCTGGGGATTTTGTATAGAGAGGAGAAAAGGCTAAGAGGCCTGTGTAAGGAACTATCAGGAGAACTTTGTGATACAGGTTATAGTAGACTGGGTTTTAGATACTTTTTTGAATTAGCTTTCCCAAAGCTTTCTGTTTAACCCATTTTGGGATGTTTGTTTTTGGTCTAATGCTCTCTAACCCTGTGCTTTGGTTTGTCCTTCGAAATCCCTCTGAATGATTTGTGTGTACATGTGTGGATATGTCTATCTTGTAGATCAAAAAGCTGTCCCGCTGGGAAGTGATCGATGTGGTGCGCACAATGTCAACAGAACAGGCCCGTTCTGGAGAGGGTCCCATGAGTAAATTTGCCCGTGGATCAAGGTTTTCTGTGGCTGAGCATCAAGAACGATACAAAGAGGAATGTCAGCGCATCTTTGACCTACAGAACAAGTGTGTTGTTTTAGTGGTGCAGAAAACCCAAGCTGGAAAGGGGAGGGGTCCCAGACACTATTTTATAATGAAGAGGAGTTCACCTAAAAATGTGACTAAGTGGTCAGGTATCTGATTTCGGGGTGGTCTCTATCCCTAATACTACTACTAGAGTAGTCACTCTCTTCAGAGTAGCTTGGCAAAGGCTTTGAAAGCAAGAAGGGCCAGGCTTGACTCCAGGTTCCATAGCAACTCTTGTGGCCTGCTCGGCCTGACAGTAGGAACAATGGTGATAGGTAAGGTTGTGTTTTCTTTTGTTCTGTTTTTTATATATTAGAGAAGTTGTAAGGTTACACAACAATCATGCATAAGCTACATAATTCCCATACATCACCCCTCCACCAACACTTTACATTGTTGTGGAACATTTGTTACAGATTATGAAAGAACATGATCAGACTATTACACCAACTATGGTCCTTAGCATATACTTGTGTATATACATATTTTTCCACACACCCCCTTATTAACACTAAATATTAGTATTGTACATTTGTAATAGGTCATGAGAAAACACTCTCATGGTAGGGTTTTTCTAAAGGCTTAGAGTTGGGAGGATGGTAGTGTGCTATTAAAAATGACCAATGTGCTGATTTGTTTCCTAGGCTTCTTACAGGAAATCTAGTAAGGCAGTTGCTGCAGTTTTTCAGACTTGTTGACGTAAAAAAAGTTTTTCTGTTAAAGATTCCATGTCTTAGTGGATTTGCAGGGTATTCCTTTTTAAGGTTGATTTCCTAATTTCTTACTCTTGCTTACAACCACATTTCTTTAGCTCTTTCTACACTTTTGTATTTCTCTTGGTCTTAACATGAGTTTTTCTCTCTTTTTAGGGTTTTATCATCAACTGAAGTCTTATCAACTGACACAGATAGCAGCTCAGCTGAAGACAGTGACTTTGAAGAAATGGGAAAGAACATTGAAAACATGTTGCAGAACAAGAAAACCAGTTCTCAGCTGTCACGTGAACGGGAGGAGCAGGAGCGGAAGGAACTACAACGGATGCTACTAGGTGAGGGTAGTGGCTTGACAGACAGGCAAAGATTGAAGGATTAAAAAAGGAGTGTGAAAATAACTGCAGACTACTGAGGTAAAGCTGGAGGCAGCAGAAGTAGGGGATGGGTATAGAGAAGCCTATAGATGAGGTACAAAGATTTCTGTGAACTGGACTCTAGGTTTGTCTTGGGACAGATTGAAGAGAAATTGCTAATTGACTACTGCTGCTAGTCTGTATCAGGTGCCTAGCCATGCTGGAGCTGGCAGTGCTGTACTTCAAGAGAGCCTTCTGGGCATTCATCCTAAAAGGACAAGAGTTTTTAATAAGGAATCCATGGATAAATTTGTGAGATTGTCCTTGGAACCCCTTGAAGTTATTTATAAAATTCCATATAAATGTGCATTTTCTGGGGAAAAGATGCATGATTTTCAGAAGATTTCAGAGGAGCTTAGACTCTAAAAAGAGTGAAGAATCACCAACCAAAAATTACAGAACTTGGGGTTGAAGACAGTGAAGGCTTAGACTGGTACGGGATATGGACATAGGAATAAGAAGAGGGGAAAATCAAGATTTCACTCTGGGATTACTAGAAATATGGTGGTACTTTTGATTATAAGTAGGAAAATACAGAGACAGAAGGAGGTTTAGAAAGGGAAGGCAGTATGTTTGAGACCTGATGCATTTAAGGTCTCTGTGACACTTCCCAGAATAGATGTCAAGCAGGTAGTTGAAAATTTGGAACTAGATACTGAAAGGATAAGGGCTAAATGAATAAGTATATTTGAATGGTTGTTCTCATTCCCAATAGTGTCTCCTGTGTTTCCTCCTCTCCATGGAAGCTTTGTGTAATTTCATCATTCTGTGTTGTAAAGATGTTATGATACAATCCTTCCATCAGTGTGGTCTTTCAGGTCTTTGCTATTATTCCAAGTGTGGTCCAGGACCACTCGTGTCTGTATCACGTGGGAGCTTGTTTAAAATGCAGAATCTCGGGTCTTAACTCCAGACCTACTGAATTAGAATCTACATTTTACCAAGATCTCCACGTGATTTCTATTCATATTAAAGTTTGAGATGCATACTCTAGGCCTTAAAACTCTGGACTTGTTTCTTTGATACCATTTTCCCCCCTGGGTGCTTGGGTGCTTCTCTTTAATGTGATCATCAATTACTTCCCTGTTGTTCAGAGGACTCAGAATATAGCTACTACTCTTCCATCTGCTATTGCACTTCCCTGTTGTTCAGAGGACTCAGAATATAGCTACTACTCTTCCATCTGCTATTGCAAGTGTAGTTCTTTGAGAGCTTTTTGTACTTGTGAAAACAAGAAAATTAGCACTTGTAAAGTAAAATCTGGAAAGGACAAATTAGTATACATCTGGGACTGGTGGTGACTTTCATGCTTTCTTTAAAACCATATTTTGTGACATGATGAGTTTTGAGGTTTCCAATTCAACCCTAAAAAATAGCCATTTGGGTGATAGGGAGAATGTCTGGAAATCTTTTTCTACCTTGCAGCAGCAGGCTCAGCAGCAGCAGGAAATAATCACAGAGATGATGACACAGCTTCTGTGACTAGCCTTAACTCTTCTGCCACTGGCCGCTGTCTAAAGATTTATCGCACATTTCGTGATGAGGAAGGGAAAGAGTATGTTCGCTGTGAGACAGTCCGAAAGCCAGCTGTCATTGATGCCTATGTGCGCATACGGACCACAAAAGATGAGGAATTCATGTGAGTGTGTAGGGTGGGGGTTGACTTTTAGTTTACCAGTTTCCTGAGGGATAAGGACAGTGATTATAATGGGGAGGAGGGGGAGTGAGTACTTGAGTTTTAGTAACAGCATTTTACACAGTCTGCCTTGAGAACCATCTTTCCTTTAGATGGTTTGGGTTTGAACAGAGCCAGATCCCAGGGAGAATTTCAAGTTTACTGCAAAATGAAGGTATGTTTTCAGTTCCACTTAGGTCCTTTTCATTGTGGTTGGTTGGTTTGCAAAATTCTTAGGGATTACTTGGGACTTCTTATTCTGAGAGGGGTACCTCTCTGCAAATGGAGGGCTGATGAGTTGGGGAGATGGGAATGGCAGGCAGCCCCTTTTATTTCTGTCTGGATGGAAGCCTTTAGCCCTGAGGTATTAACTATCAGGACAACCTTCTTGGTTTAGGATTGCTTATGGTCCTGTGGTTTTCCCCCCCCTCCCATTATTTAGTCGAAAATTTGCCCTTTTTGATGAACAGCATCGAGAAGAGATGCGAAAAGAACGACGACGGATCCAAGAGCAACTTAGGCGGCTTAAGCGGAACCAGGAAAAGGAGAAGCTTAAGGGTCCTCCTGAGAAGAAGCCAAAAAAAATGAAGGAGCGTCCTGACCTAAAAGTAGGTATAATGTGGTGTGATCACAAGTAATAAAGCAAGGGAAGAAAACATACCTTTTTCCTTAGGTTTTGGCATCCTCCATTACTGGGAATGAGAGCAGTGTTGTTGAAAGCTGGTTTGAATTGATGTAGCTATTTAGGTGTTACCAGAACTAATGCGAGAGGTACCAACAACATCAGGCCCAATCTGGACGTTCTCGGTGGACGTCATTTTATCTTTTTTAAGAGGTGAGATAGATTGGGTAGGTTTTTTTTTTTTGTTTTTTTTTTACATGTATATTCACATATTATGTCTTATTTTAACAAGGAATGTATTTGCAAAGAACAAAAATAAAACATGTAAAACAGGCTGCTTTATGTAATTTTAGGGATTCCAGATATTACTGTACAATCTAACAGTAAAGTACACCATAACATGAGGCAACTGCTACAGTGGAAAGAGCCATAGACTTGGAGACAGAACATCTGGATTTAACTTCTGCCCCTTAATACTTTTGTTACCTGAACCTTGCCAAATGTGTTTTCTCTTCTATAACGTGTGTCACAATGTTTTAGTAAATGATAAAATGCACGAAAAGCACTTTATAAACTGTAAAGTACTAAAAAAATACATAAAGAGCTGTTGCTAACATGTACTAAAGTCTTCTAAGTTTTAATGTTTTTCTTTTATGTGATATAGATAAGTATGGTATGCGTTGACCCCATTTTATAAATGAAACAGGTCTAAGATACCACAGTCACTCAGTTACAACACTGAGGAGACTTGATGTCATTGACCCTTTTCCTTGTTTTGACTGGGGGCTAGGAATACTCATGCTGGCTGATGTTGATATAAAGCTTACAGTCTGTAGTCGTCATTTTTTGTTTAATGTGTCATTCCCTTACATGTGCTTTTTTTTTTAAGATTTATTTTATTACTAACTTCTCTCCCCTTCTACCCCCCTCCCCCTGCCGTGTCTGCTCTCTTGTGTTCATTCACTGTATGTTCTTCTGTGTCCGCTTGCATTCTCGGCGACACAGGGAATCTGTGTCTTGTTGTGTCATCTTGCTGCATCAGCTCTCTGTGTGTGCAACACCACTCCTGGGCAGACTGTGCTTTTTTCATGCGGGAGGGCTCTCCTAGTGGGAGCACTCCTTGTGCGTGGGGCTCCCCTATGCAGGGTACACCCCTGTGTGGCATGGTACTCCTTGTGCGTGGCAGCACTGTGCATGGGCCAGCTCACCCCACGGGCCAGGAGGCCCTGGGTTCAAACCCTGGACCTCCTATATGGTAGGTGGACGCTCTTATCAGTTGAGCTACATCTCCTTTCCCCTTACATGCACTTTTGTTCAGTGCCTTCTGATTCATAGGTGCTAAATGGCAGGCTTGGGCTTCCAATGAGCTTTCTCTTGCCTATTTAATATTTCCATAGTTCACAATTAAAATTTGGTAGAAATTCTCTACCTTTTCTTCTTTGCTTTATTTTTAAAGAAATGTTCAGTCTGAATTTCATGTTTTTTAAAAAAACTTTATTTTGAAATAATTTTAAACTTAAAATAATGCAAAACTCCTACAGAAAACTCGAACATACATTCTCCCTTCCAAGATACCCAGATCCACCAGTTTTAACATTTTGCCACATGAGCTGGGTCATTCTGTCTCTCATTCAATTTGTTTTCTACGTATTTGTGAGTAGCTTGTATACATCATGCTCCCTGAATGCATAATAATTCCATGTACATTTCTTAAGAACAAGGATAGTCACTTACATAATCACCTTAAGTACAGTTAACAAGTTCAGGAACATTAATATTGTTAGAAATCTTACAATCTATAGTCTTTTTACTTCCATTTTTTAAACAAATCAACTTTATTGGTATATATTAATAAAGTATACAATTCATCCAAAGTGTACAATCAGTGGTATTTGCTATAATCACATAGTTATGATTTCATCCCTTCAGTTCATTTTACTTTTAATGTGTTGTTCCCATACATGCACTTTTGTCTAGTGGCTTCTGATTGATAGGTACATAACAATTATATTAGAGCAAAAGTTCCGAAACTGCCCTTGTTTCTTTCTTGCCTTGTGTGTGTGTGTATATATATATTAAAATATATATAAAATACATATATATATATTTTAAAGATTTATTTATTTATTTATCTCCCCTCCCCCCCCACCCCGGTTGTCTGTTTTCTGTGTCTATTTGCTGCATCTTGTTTCTTTGTCTGCTTCTGTTGTCAGCGGCACAGGAATCTGTGTTTCTTTTTGTTGCATCATTTTGTTGTGTCAGTTCTCCATGTGTGCAGCACCATTCCTGGGCAGGCTGCACTTTCTTTCTCGCTGGGTGGCTCATCCTTACAGGACGCACTCCTTGCGCGTGGGGTTCCCCCACGCGGGGGACACCCCTGCGTGGCACGGCACTCCTTGTGCGCATCAGCACTGCGCATGGGCCAGCTCCACACGGGTTAAGGAGGCCCGGGGTTTGAACGCGGACCTCCCATGTGGTAGCCCAGTCTGCTGCCCTATATATATATTTTTAAAGCTAACATCATGTGTTCTGCTTACTTCTGACAATTTGATACTTTGGTTTTTGCAGCTGAAATGTGGGGCATGTGGTGCTATTGGACACATGAGGACAAACAAATTCTGTCCCCTCTATTATCAAACAAATGCTCCACCCTCCAACCCTGTTGCCATGACAGAGGAGCAGGAGGAAGAATTGGAAAAGACAGTCATTCATAATGATAATGAAGAACTCATCAAGGTCGAAGGGACCAAGATTGTCTTAGGGAAACAGCTAATTGAGAGGTAAGGGATAGCAAACAGGAAGTGCTGCAGGAGAGATTTGTTGGACATCTTTGATATTGATGGATGCCTGAGGTGGGAAGTAGTTAGCAAGGAAGAACATTCTCTCTGAGGAGGAACTGAGGGTGCAGGAACACTGGTGGGTTTTCCTTAGTAATTGTTTCCAGTAATGAAAACCACAGTCTCTAGTCATAAAACACTCATTAGTCTCTACCACTTGCCCTTGTGCATGCTACCTAGCTTTTCTGAGTCTCAGTCTTATTTACAAAATGGGAATAAAACCACCCTTATCAGGGTATTTAAGAAAATAGAGAGTATGTAAAGCACATAGTACAGTGCCTTTCATAGTAGATGCTCAGTAAATGTTAATTCCCTCTTCCTAGTCTACCTTGAGACATTGATAATATGTATAAAGTCCCTGACCTCAAAATCTTTCTAATAATGAATCATTCATGAAGATTAAGGAGATCTACACACTGTGTTTATACCTGTCCCTTGCTCTCAGAGAGTTAATAGATAATGAAGTGGAGACTTTTTTAGGAGGTGCTGGGGATTAAACCCAGGATCTCGTAGATGGGAATAGGCGCTTAACCACTGTGCTACATCCGCTCCCCAATGAGAGTTGGTTTTTTTGTTTGTTTTGTTTTTAAGAGGTATCAGGGATCAAACCTGGGACCTTGTACATGGGAAGCAGGTGCTCAACCACTTGAGCTACATCCACTCCCCAGAGAAGTTTAAATTAAAAAAAAAATTTCCCTGTTAGTTTGAAAATTGCAAACCTACATAAAAATTGAAAGAATAATAGAGTGTACTATTCTTTACCTAAATTTAGCAATAGATAACATTTTGCCACATTTGCTTTATCATTATGTATCTAAAAATTTTTTTTCACCAAATCATTTGAAAGTTAGAGGCATTTTAGCATACATCTCCTAAGAATAAGGACATACTTATTATCATATGTAAGAAAATTAGCATTAACTCTATGATATGTGATATTCAGTTCCTATTCAAATTTCTAGGAGATCTCAGTAATGTCCTTTATTGCCCATTCCACCCTCTATCCCCACCCCCCAATTCAGGATTCAACCTCAGTTCAGTTATTACATTTGGTTAAATTTTTTGGTCTCCTCAATCTAGTGCTGTGCCCCACCCTCTCCTGTAACTTTTTTTGTTTTATATGACATTGAATTTTTTTGAACTAGCCAAGCTAGTTGTCTGATGAAATATCCCACATGTTAGATTTGTCTGATTTTCTCATTGACTGTGTTTAAATTAAATGTTTTTTGGTAAGTTTACTACATAGGTGAAATTATATACTTACTGTTCCACATCAGGAGACACATAATGTCAGATTGTCCCACTCTTTTGATCATCTTAATTGGTGATCCCCAGAGCTTCTTTATACTACAGGTATGTTTTTAACTTTGTAATTAATATGGGGGATAGTAACTGAATATCCTGTTCCCTAACAATCTTCCTCTCAGTGGTTTTAGATTCCATCAATAACCATTATCTGATTCAGTTGTTATTACATTGGGGGTTGCAAAACTGAGATTTTTTGCATTAGCTGACATTCTTCTTTAAAGAATTTATAAAGAATTCTTTCTTTTGTAAATTTAATGTATTGTAAGCCATTAACACCATTATTCTTTATGATGCTCGTGTTATCCAAAATTGATCTCTTAAGTGAGATCCTGTGTCCTTTTGAAATGACCCCATTAATCTTTTAGAACCTCTTTGCTTTCTGACACATGACATTCCAGGCTCTCCCTGAACTTCCCTAGTCCCAGACTAGAAGCAGCCATTTCTCCAAGGAAACCTTGTTCCTTTTATTGGGGAATGGTATTTAGAAACCAAGATTTGGGTGCTAGGTGTGCTCTTTGCTATTGAGATATCATTGCTTTTAGGCTCTTTCAGTGGACAGAACTAGGAGATAAACATGTCTTTTAAATCATGAGTTCATACTGATACCTCCAATTCAAATTGTACCAACAGGTTCTTCCTCATTTTTCTCCATTTCATATTTATATTCTTTCTCTGGTTCCCAACAAGAGTATATGTATTCATTTGATCTGTCCTATCATACGCACAAAATAGTTTCAGAATTACAATACCAATACTACTACCAACTACAATCTTAGAAAGTTCAAGATTTTTATTTGTAGTTTGTTATCCTTGGACTATAGTCACTAAAGTTGAACAGTCAGATACTATTCAAAAGATATTTGAATTAATGCCTTTTCTTTGTATAACTTTTATTAATTTGATATAGAATTAGATTCATTTGGTTCTTTTTTCTACCCTTGTTGATTAAGTTTATCGAAATCTTTTACATTGGAAGAGAAGAAGGTAGATGAGCTTTAATTGAGGGAAACAAAAATTAACTTTTTTAAAAACCAGTTTTTAATTTCTTCCTTACTTCCATCCTGAATGAGTTAGGTTTCCTAGCCCTTTAACACTAAGATAGAATGTTGGACCTGGAAGGATTCTTGGAATTCCTTTAGCCTAGTTCCCTTATTTTTCAAATAGGAAACTGAGGTGAAGTTGAGACTTGCCTAGTTCTTTATTAATTGGAGATCCTATGAGGCCTTGCCTGATCTGAGCCTTAGAAGGTGGATGTCTGGCCTTTGGTTTGGCTTTTTCTTCCCCAGGCTCATGCTCAGGTATTTTGGATTTTTTCATTGTAGTTGCCTTTTTTCCCTGGGGACTAGAAATCGGGGCTGCATGCTATGAAAGTGTTTTTGATTGCAGTGCAGATGAGGTTCGCAGAAAATCACTGGTTCTCAAGTTCCCTAAACAACAACTTCCTCCCAAGAAGAAACGGCGAGTTGGAACTACTGTTCACTGTGACTATTTGAATGTGAGTATCTATATTCCCCCAGCCCTCTAAGCCATGGCTGTGACACAACCTTAGAGTCTCCATTTGGCCTTGCCCTGAGAATTACATGTACAGGATTTCCAAAATGTATTTGTCTAGCCAGAATTTTTTTTTTTTTTTTTTTTTTTTGCTAAAGAGCGTTCTGATTTCTTGTTTGTTGACTTTTTAGAGACCTCATAAGTCCATCCACCGGCGCCGGACGGACCCCATGGTGACACTCTCATCCATTTTGGAATCTATCATCAACGATATGAGAGATCTTCCAAATGTGAGTTCATTGCATTGGATGACAAGGCCCCTTGTTCTGTCTGTGATGTCAGATGAAAGGGCAATAGAGTATAGATCTAAGTACCTGGAACTCCTTATTCTTTGGTATGTGTATTTTTTCAAGTAGAGGAAACAGACCTGCTCTATCTAGAAACATTCCTTTGAGAGTTGATGGCCAGCTAAACAGGTGAGATGTGAGAGAGTCTCTAGGAACTGGCTCTGGTGAATATTCTTTGCTCATGGTTGGTGCTGGCTCTTGTTTATGCAGACATACCCTTTCCACACTCCAGTCAACGCAAAGGTTGTGAAGGACTACTACAAAATCATCACTCGACCAATGGACCTACAAACGCTCCGTGAAAATGTGCGTAAACGCCTCTACCCATCTCGGGAAGAGTTCAGAGAGCATTTGGAGCTAATTGTGAAAAATAGTGCAACCTACAATGGTAAGAATCACCTGTTCCTTGACTTTTTCTTTTTATACTATTTTTTTTAAAGATACTTAGATTACATAAATGATACATAAAAAATATAAGGGATTCCATATGTCCTGCTCTCTATTCCTCCCATATTTTCCCATATTAACAGCATCCTTCTTTAGTGTGGTACATTTGTTAAAATTGTTGAATACTCCTTGTCTTTCACGAAGGTCACCTTTTAGACCCTCACTGGTCATAAATATCTGGACTAGAGCATTTTGGGAGTCTGAAAATGAGAGTGTACATTTTTCAGTTACTTACTAAATACTGCTGTTTCTTTTTATTTGTTAATTTTTAATGTATCTTTTGGAAATTTTTGAAGTCTTATCTGTTGAAATAAAACCGTTGCATGGGGGAAGCGGATGTAGCTCAAGTGGTTGAGCACCTACTTCCCATGTATGAGGTCCTGGTTCGATCCCTAGTACCTTCTGAAAACAAAACAAAACACACACAGAAAACAACTAACTCTTACTGAGGAATGAATGTAGCTCTGTGGTTGAACATCTGCTTCCCGTGTACGAGGTCCTCTGTTCAACAAACTCCCAGTACCTAAAAAATGAAAAACCGTTGAATGGGGAGTAGTGGGAGGAAGAAGTGGTCGTGGGTAACTAGAAGGGAGAGGCATTCATTGTGGCTGGAACCTGTGCAGAGTATATGCTTATGCCTCGTATTTAGTGTGTGAATCTTTGACCTTTTCTACAAATCTATCTATGGGCTATTATATGTCCATTTTGCTCAAAAGCTAGAAAGGCAAGAAGTAAGTCACGAGATGTGTTTTCTGAGTCTGGGAAGGGTTTAATACAACGTCTGCATTTAAAGGATAAGGTTTTCTGGTATCCTGTTGCATTCTTGAGCACAGGTTCATAAGTAAGTGTAGGGATTTATAAGAGACAGAATATGAAGCATGGCTCTGCTGCTTTCTTAGGTACCTTGCTCAAGTTACTCGACCTATTTTAGCCTCTAGTTTTCTCATCTATTGTGAAACTGGGACAGGACAGTAGTAGTACCTAGATTTTAAGACCTTGCATAAGCAGGTCTTGACCCATTTATGTAGTCTGATTTCTAGTGACTGTCTCCCATACGCAGTATATATACATCTGCCACAGTGACAATTACATTTCATTAAATATCCCATGCTGTTTCTTTATGTCTTTGCACACTCTTTGCTCTCTGCTTGGAATGCCTTTTCTTCCCTTTCAATGGTGAATCCATTCATATTTTCAAGGCTAACTCATATCATCTTTTCATGAAAACTTAGCCAAATTGCCTAAACTATCCATTTCTCCATCTTTTTTGCCCCCCCTGGCAGGCACAATTAAACCAACTTTATAGTTCTTATTGTGTTATACCATAATTATTTATATATCAGACTTTCCTACCACTTTGTGACTTCCTACAGAAAACGTTTCTTATTCATCTTTATATTCCCAGGACCTAGCAGATTGCCACACTCATAGAAGGGATCTGAGTTTTTTAATAAAAATTTTTATTATGGAAATTGTCAGAAAAATACAGAAGTAGAGAGAAGAGTATAATAAACCTCAGTAAACCTATTCATTCAGTTGATCATTTACCAGCATGTGACCAATCTTATTTCATCTATATTTCCAGACATCATATCATTGTATCCATTGATACTTTAAGCAGTTATATACTCTTTCTTGCAGTCATTCTCTTTGACTAAGTACCATGAACTCTCTAAGGTAGGAGGTATATCTTACTTTTCTTTACATTCCTATCATTGAACACAGTCACATTCATTTATTCATTAAGCATTTGCTGAGTTAAATAGTTGAGAAGAGAGCTGAGGTTTAGGCTCTGGGGAACACTAATACAAAAGGATAGACCAAGGAAGATAATCCAGCAAAGGGTTACTTAAAAGGAAATAATTAGAATTACTGGTTAGCTTCAAATGTGTTAATTATCCATATAATGAGCTTAAGTTAGGGTAGGCATAAACAGGGAGTATAGAAGATGCTTCCGGAATCATCTGAAACTCCCGCTGTGGATTTCAGGGAAACTAAAGTAATAGTCTTATGTGGGATGAAAATGCAGATACCTTTATAACAGAGGCATTCGATTAGCCATACATTGTGTAAACTTCGCAAGTCATGAGTTCTGCTAACAAAAATTGTGGTCACAAATTTGTATATGCTAAGTGTAGAAAGATTATAAATCATGCATTTATCTCTTCAGCCATCCTTAAATTGTCACTCTCTATTCATAGTATTATTTTCAAGCAGTGATAGCAAGCAGTGATAGCAGTAGTACTATTGTGTGTGAGTACATGTATGTAAAGAAAATAGTTAAAATTAGTTCATCCATATTTTTTACTTACTATATGTTAGGCATTGAGATAAGGAGAAAAAAACTAGTGTATCCTTCTGACTCAACAGCTGGACTGGTGCCTGGCATGTAGGAGGTGTGTAGTAAATGTGTTAAACAGATGGATGGCTGGTGGCAGCTCTTGCCTCCCATTTTTAATGGTTCCATCTCTTCTTGTTTCTGTATAATTTAGGGCCGAAGCATTCATTGACCCAGATCTCACAATCCATGCTGGATCTCTGTGATGAAAAACTCAAAGAGGTAAG
This sequence comes from Dasypus novemcinctus, assembly GCF_030445035.2. Taxonomy (NCBI): domain Eukaryota; kingdom Metazoa; phylum Chordata; class Mammalia; order Cingulata; family Dasypodidae; genus Dasypus; species Dasypus novemcinctus. The sequence continues at coordinate 79,065,269 of NC_080704.1, forward strand.
ACATTTAGGATTAGTAGAATTTGCAGGTGGAGAGTAGCATGGTTGAGGAAGTAGAGAATATAACAAAAGGAAGAGTAGAGAAATGTAGGAGTAGTAGATCTTTAAGTATGTGAGAACTGAAAGGGACCATAGATGCAATGGATGTGTCATGATGATGGGAGAGAGTGTTGCTGTGGGGGGAGTGGGAGGTGGGGGCGGTGGGGTTGAATGGGACCTCATATTTTTTGAATATAATATTAAAAAAAAAATAAAAATAAAAAATAAAAGAAAGGGACCATAGAAATCATATAGTCTAATCCCTTCCTTTTATAGGTGGAAAAACTGAGGAAAACAACTTAACCTAGGCATCATGACTATGATATAGTAGAACTAGGATTAAAATCTAGAACCTACATAATTTTGTAGAAAGGGCCAAGAAAAACAACTTCCTAGGAAGTCACCTAGAGCTAAGAGACAAGTCAATGTTCTGATAGGGAGGAATTTTAATTTTTAAAAGATCATCTATAGTTCATCTACTTTTTAGTAAATTTTTATTGTAACATGTAATACATTTCCTGTTTTAACCAATTGTAAATAAATAATTTAGTGGTATTGATTACGTTCACATTGTACTGCCATCCCCAAGACTGTTTCTTACCTCAAACAGATACTGTGTACCATAACTTCCCATTCTTCTCTCTCCCATCCTCTGGTAACCCCTAATCTACTTTATGTATCTTTGAATTTGCTTATTCTGCCCATTTATATGAGTGGAATCACACAATTTATGTCTTTTTATATCAGCCTTATTTCACTCAGATTGTTTTTGAGCTTCATCCATGTTGTCTTATACCTAAGAGTGGAATTTGCAGGTCATACGGTAATTGTATGATTAACTTTTTGTGAAACTACCAAACCGTTTTCTATAGCAGCTGCCCTATTCCCCTACCTGCTCCAAGATGGCTCCCTTGTCTGTTTTGCTTGTTGTTTTTGCTTGTTGTCTACTTGTTGTTGTTTTTGTTTTGAAATAATTTCAAACTTGCAGGACAGTTGCAAATATAATATAAAACTCAGAGAGAACTCCAACACTACCCTACTTAGATCCAATAGTCTCAACATTGAACCACATTTGCCCTTCCTTCCTTTCCTTCGTTTCCTTTCTTCCTTTTTCTGAACACTTCAGAGTAAACAGTACACATCATGTTCCATGAACAGATATTCATTTATGTAACCACCTTATAGTTGTCAAGTTCAAGAACTTTGATATAAAACTTAGTCTGCTTTCCAGTTTTTTAAGTCCCCATAATGTCCTCTTTTTTAAACTTTTGTTTAATTGGCGTTTATCATCATACATGAACATAAATCCATAAATATTAAGTGTGTAGTTTAAGTTGTGAACTTACAAAACAGACCTGTGTATCATCATACAGGGCTCCCATACATTACCCTACCACCAGTACCTTGCACTGTTGTGAAACAATTCTTACAAACTATGCTAGAGCATCGTCAGAACATTACTACTAATTTAAGCCAATATCTTATATTTGGTGTATTTTCCCCAACCCATGCAGTTAACAACACCCTGTATTAGTATTATATACTTGTTATAGTTCTTGAGAGAATGTTTTAGTATTTATTCTGGTAACCATAGTCCATCTTCCACCATAGGATTAATTTTGTTATACAGTTCCATGCTTTATACAATCCTTCCAAAGTATATACTCAGTGCTTCTCATATTCATCTCAGAGTTGTGCTGTCATCACCTGTCAATCTTAGAATGTTTTTATTACTCCAAAAGGAAAAATCCCACACCCTCTTTTACCTCCCCAATTGTTGTTTCTTAGAAATGATATAATATGTTATTTGCCATTGCTGCAAAAATATTACAGTAATTCTTAAGTTGCGTTTTTTTGTAGTTTTCCCAGATATCACCATATACTTAGCACTTTGTAAAGGAAGAACATTCTTGCACTATTAACCACAATCTTTATCCACCACCAAAATCACTGTATTATACATTCCTTAGATTATTCTCTAGCTGCTTTTCAAGTTGAAATGTTATATCTACATACTACCCCTTTTAGCCACAATTACATTTATAAATCAGCAGTTTTAGCTATAATTACTATAATGTGCCATCAACTATTAGTTTCCACACATTTATGATAAACTTCATTAAAAATTCTACATATATTAAGCATCAGCTCCCATTTTCAATCCACATTCAATTTTCTAGTAACATCTATACTCTGGAGTTTACTTCCGTGAGTTTACTCATTATTTTAATTTATATTAGTGAGACCACATGATATTGTTCTTTTGAGCCTTTTCTCCATTATTAAATCCTATACAGAACCATTTATTGTATTTATTTGTCATTGTCTTCTCTGGTTGCTCTTTTTTTTAATTGTGGAAACATACATACAACATAAACTTTCCTATCTCAGTCACTTTCAGGCATACCATTGAGTGGGATTAATCATATTAACATTTGTGTTACCCTCACCACCATTTTTCACCAGAATTTTCCCATCACCCCAAACAGACACCATACACCTATTATGCATTAACTCCCCATTCCCTCACCCCTTGTCCCCAGTAACCTGTACTCTACTTTCTGTCTCTGAGTTTGTATAGTCTAGCTATTTCATGTAAGTAGAATTCATGCAGTATCTGTCTGTGTCTGACTTATATCACTCAATACGATCTTTTAAAAAAATTTTTTATTAGAGAAGTTGTTGGTTTACAGACAAATCGTGTAGAAAGTACAGAGTTTCTGTATACCCACCCTCATTATTAATATTTTTCATTAGTATGGTATCTTTGTTGCAATTGATGAAATATTGTAATTGTATTATTAACTATGATCTATAGTTTACATGAGGGGTCATTCTGTTTAGTCATACGTGTTTTTTTTTTTTAATTTTTACTCTAGTTTATATAACCTAAAGTTTCCCCCTTTTAACCACATTAAAATATGTAATTCAGTGGTGTTATTTACATGTTATTTACCATCACCACCATCCATTACCAAAACTTTCCATCACTCCAAACAGAAATTCTATACCAATTAAGCATTAACTCCACATTCCCTATACCACCACCTGGCCTCTGGTAACCTGTATTCTAGTTTCTGATTCTGTGAATTTGTTTGTTCTGATTATTTCATATCAGTGAGTGCATACAATATTTGTCCTTTTTGTACCTGGCTTATTTTACTCAACATAGCTTCAAGGTTTATTCATGTAGTGGCATGTATCAGAACTTCATTCCTTTCTAAGGCTGAGTAATTTTCCATTGTATGTATATACCACATTTTGTTCATTCATTCATCTGCTGATGGACATTTGGGTTGTTTCCAGTTTTGGCTGTACTATGAACATTGGTGTACAAGTATCTGAGTCTCTACTTCCACTTTTTTTGGATGTATACCTAGAAGTGGGATTGGTGGGTCATATGGATCCTCTATGTTTAACTTTTTGATGACTCACCAAACTGTTTTCCACAGCAGCTGCACCATTTTACATTCTCACCAACAATGTATGAGGGTTCCTGTTACTCCATATCCTTGTCAGCAATTATTATTTTGTGTTTTTAAAATAATACCCATTCTAATGGGTGTGAAATAGAATCTCATTGTGGGTATGTTCCCCCCCCCCCCAGGGTCTTTTTTTAGAGAAGTTGTGGGTTTACAGAAAAATCATGCATGAAATACAGGACTACCGTATAGCACCCTATTATTAACACCTTCATTGGCATGATAAATTTGTTAGAATTGAAGAAAACATTTTTATGATTGTACTCATTTTGGTTTCGATTGACATTTCCCTAATAGCTAATGATGTTGAGGATCTTTTCATATGCTAATTGGCCATTTGTATATCTTCTTTGGAGAAATATCTTTTCAAGTCCTTTGTCCATTTTTTTCATTTAAAAAAGCTTATATTGAAATATTCATACATAAACATACATTAAACAATAAGTGCATAGTAAAAGTTGTGAACTTAAAAGCATGCATAATATGCAAGGTTCCCATACATCACCCCACCACTACCAGGTAGCATTGTTGTGAAACATTTATAACAAATTGTGAAAGAGCATTTCCAAAATATTGCTACTAACTATAGTCCATATTTTACATTTGGTATATTTTCCCCCGAAACCACCTTATGTATTTTGTTGCTGTTCATAAACGATACAGTTTATCTAAAGTGTACAATCAATTGGTATAATAAGAGAGTTGTACATTCATCACTTCAATCAATATTAGAGCATTTTCATTACTCCAAAATAAGAAAATAACAAAAAAACCCCACTGTCTTACCCAGATATTAGCACTTCTAATTATAAATCCTATGATGTACTTTCACCACTTCTATTCATTTCTAAACATTTACAAACAATTTTTTACCAATTCTGTACAGATTAAACCTCAGCTGTCCATTCTCTAACTATATTCTTTTCTCTGGTAATTTATATTTCAGTTATTAACTCCGTGAATTTGCTTAAATACTTAGTTCATAATAGCGAAATCATACGCTATTTGTCCTTTTGTGCCTGGCTTGCTGCACTCAACATAATATACTCCAGGTTCATCCCTGTTGTCATATACTTCATGACTTCATTTCTTCTTACAGCTGACTGATAGTCCATCATGTGTATATACCAGTTTATTTATCCATTCATCAGTTGATGGACACTTGGGTTGTTTCCATCTTTTGGCCATTCTGAATAATGTGCTATGAACATCTGTGTGCATATGTCTGTTTGTGTACCTGTTCTCAGATCTTTGGCTATATGCCTAGTAGTGGTATTGCTGGGTCACATGGCAGATCTTTATCTAACTTCCTTAGGAACTGCCAAACAGACTTACACAGTGGCTATATCATTGTACATTCTCATCAACTGTGAATAAATGTTCCTATCTCTGCACATCCTCTTTAACACTTACAGTTTTCTGTTTGTTTTTAAATAATGGCCATTCCTAGTAGGTGTGAAATGATATCTCATTGTAGCTTTGATTTACATTTCCTAATGTTGAACATTTTTTCATGTGTTTTTTCACCATTTATATTTCTTCTCTAGAAAAATGTCTATTCAGGTCTTTTGCCCATTTTTTAATCGTCATTTGTCCTTTTATTTTTAAGTTGTATGATCTCTTTCTAATATCATGGATATTAGACCCTTGTTGATGTGTGATTTCCAGATATCTTCTATTGCTGAGTAGGCTGCATTTTTCCCCTCTTCACAAAGGCCCTCGAGGTACAGAAGTGTTTAATTTTTGAGGTGGTTCCATTTATCAAAAAAATTTTTTGTTGCTCGTGCTTTGGGTGTAAGATATGAGACCCCTAACTACTACAAGGTCTTGTAGCTATTTCCCTACATCTATCTTCTAGGAGTTTTATGGTCTTGACTTTTATGTTTAGGTCTTTGGTTCAATTGAGTGAGTTCTTACATAGGGAATGAAATAGGGATCTTCTATGATTCTTTTGGTTATGAATATCCAGTTCTCCTAGCACCATTTGTTGAAGAGTCTATTCTGTCCCAGAAAAGTGGACTTGGTAGGCTTATCAAAAATTAGGGAGCAAGGAGGATGGGGTGGGTGGTGGCAGTGGCAGCCCAAGATTTGGCTGTATGCAGTATATGACAATATGTCAGCAGCAGGATGGCCTTTGTGGTGGAGCCACTGAAGCCCGAGCAGCCGCAGTTGCAGTGAAGGCTAGTGCCTGAGCAGTGTCAGTTGTAGCATCCCGGGAAATTTAAGATGGTGGGGGTGGCAGGAATAACAGTGCTGTAGGCTGTTATGCAGACGTCTGGGGCAGGACAGCATCATTGTACTGCATGTGAAGCTCACTGAGTTGGCACTGGCAATCAGGGCATGCAAGACCTACCAGAGCCACAAGAATTTAATTCCTGTTTGGTCTTCAGTTCTGTTCCAAGGGCTTATCAAAATTCCCAACAATGATCTCCGCGTCCCCCCCCCCCCCCCGAAGTACATAACTTTTCTGTTTGTCAAATGTGAGTAAAGACAGCCCTCACGGCAACTTTGACTACATCAACAAACATTCTCCAGTTTGGAGCCTTCCAGCTCAATTGCCTAGGATTTATACAAGATAAAATTACAGTTTGTGCAACAAATGGCTCTCATCAGATGATGCAAAAAGAATGACCCAGGCAGAGGAGGAATCCTACAACCATAGCACAAAAGTTACCAAACCTGGTGGACCATATGTAGGGAAATGAGTGCAAATTCAGAAAGTACCTTAAGCTGTTTCAGATGCAGTGCCTGAGAGGAAAAGGTCAGCTCCACAAATCCTGCAAATACAATTTGAAAGACACAAAGCAACAGCAGTGTTTCTCAGCAGCCATATAGGAACAGAGTAATTCACTTACTGGCACTGAAGGCCTGTAAGAAACCTGAGCTGCTTGCTCAATTGAAATCAAAAAGACAAGAAATCCCTTGGAGCAATTCTGCAACAGGTAACCAATCTGAATTGCAAGAACCTCATATACCTTAAAGGATTATGTTTTTAAGAGTTTCAAAGAGACTGGCCTGGATACAGTAATATAGATAGATGGTCATTAGAGTCAGTGCTCTCTAGAGAACTAAATCCATCTCAGAATACTGCTGGCACCAGCCATTCGTAATCTCTATGTTATAGTAGAGATGCTGCTGCTTCTCCTTAGAGACAGCTTTTGGATTCAGATTTCATTGATCCTTACTGAATAAAAAAGCTCGAATATCTCACCTGACAAAGAGAGTACCACCAACTTTAAATGGTCATTTGAATCCCACCAGTGAAAAGTCTGGTTCAGGTTTCTTGCTGCCCTGCCCTTGCAGCTACTGCTGTCCCCATCCTCCACTGCTGCCTTCATCCCACCTTCTCAAATCCTCCTCAGACTGTAAATTTTAACTCCCAATTTCCCTAGCACTCCAGAAGACCTAGGAGATTCGAGGCTTACTGGTTGACAGTTTTAGCCAAAATGCTAGCATCTACAAGGACCAGTGAGACAAATACCTCCAGGACTTCTCTGGAAACCTTAGCCCTTGGTTCAGTTCTGCTAAAGTGTCCAAAGCCTATGGAAGAAAACCATTCAGTATCTCTCAAAAAGTCCAAGAAGAAATCTAAAAAGCACAAGGAAAAGGACCAAATAAAAAAGCATGGCATTGAGACTGTCAAAGAAAAGAAGAACCTTAAAAGAAAGAGGTAATTGGCATGCTAAATAACTCTGATCTGAATTCCTGTGAAGGAGTTAAAGAGAGCTGCACTGCCTCCACAGAGCCTTCTTCAACAATTGAACACCCAGATTATTTGATAAAATATATTGGTTTTTTTTCTTATGAACAACTCCAGAATTACAAGGATGACTTCAGTGCTGAGTATGAGGAGTACAGTACAGGGCCTTACATGCGAGGATGGAGACTGGAGCTAGAAGATTTATCAAACTGGATGTGCAACTAAAGCACTTTTCTCTGGGCTCAAAAAAGTATCAGAATATTCATGAAGAAGCTTTACAAGAATAACAAGAAGATCACGCAGTTTAGTCCCAGTTACCATGAGGAAAAATATAGATGTGAATATCTTCATAACAAGCTGGCTCACATCAAAAGACTAATAGGTGAATTTGACCAACAGCAAGCAGAGTCATGGCACTAGAACTCTGCTGGGACCAGAAGATGTAAATAAACTTAAGCTTATTTATTTAAAATTTTCAAATGAGTTGCTCTAAGATTATAAAAAGATGAAACTTTACCTGTTGAAGTTTCAGTATTATTAAATTTGAGTGCCTTTTTTTCCCCAATGTACTTTGCTTCCTGCATTTTTGAAGCTGCTTTTTCTACTTTTGTCTCCCCTTAAGACTTGTGTTTGTCAATAAGAAATTTTTTTAAGATAGTTATTGGAGATCCAGTATCTATACTTGAAATAATTTTTCTTTCTTCTAAAGCTTGTGTTTGTCATAAAGAAATGATTTTCTTGGATATTGGGGACTCTGTGTCCACACTTGGAAATTGTGTGCATTTTTTTTAAAAAACCAGTAATGTGAAAGTGAAATGCTTTTGGATAAACATAAGCCTATTCTCTGACCTTTTCTTAATGTGAACTCTTTGCCTTAAATGGTAGAATATTTAGAAATTTGCACAAAATTTAAAAAAATTAAAATGTTGTTTCAGGGGTTACAAAATAGAAAAGTATATATGTACATATACAGATATGCATACATGTATATATATACAGGCTAACTTGATCTAGAACAGTAACTCTGCCCTGCAAGTTAACTCCCCATTGGTTGCCTTAAGGTGTTTGCTAGTTGTGTACATAGGGTGTTTAATCATAGCTACACTGCTTCTAACTTTTTTTAATATTTATTTTTTACTTATTCATCCCACCCACCAGCCTTATCTGCTCTCTTTGTCCATTTGTTGTATGTTCTTCTGTGCTTGCATTCTTGTCAGTGGCACCAGGAATCTGTGTCTCTTTTTTGTTGCGTCATCTTTCTGTATCAGTTCTCCGTATGTGCGGTGCCACTCCTGGGCAGGTTGCGCTTTTTTTGCGCAGGGCAGCTCTTCTTACGGGGCGCACTCCTTGTGCGTGGGGCTCGCCTATGCAGGGGACACCCCTGCATGCCATGGCACTCCTTGCATGCATCAACACTGTGTGTGGGTAAGCTTACCACATGAGTCAGGAGGCCCTGGATTTAAACCCTGGGCCTCCCATGTGGTAGGCGGACGCTCTATCAGTTGAGCCAATTCCCATTCCCTGCTTCCCACTTGATGCAAGCAGTGGGAAGCACCACACCGTGGCCTATAAATTGAAGCATGTGTTCAAACTGTATGCAGAGGTTAAGTGGATGTAAGCATGCATGAAGGGAAAAAAAGCTGCTACTCTTAGTAGGCTAACACTTGGGTTAAACAAGTGACAAGAGTTACTGTAGGTTTTATTTTCCCTATCAAAGTGTTGCTTCTATTGTGAAAGACAAAAGCATTTCCATTTCAACAGTTTGTCAGCTTTATTAATGTTGGGCAAAATTGATATGAAAATGAAGCATCTATAGTTTTGGGGCAAAATTATACAGTTAAACTTGTAGGTAAACTACTTATATACTGCTATAAAGTATTTTTTGAAGAAAGATATGCAAAGGAGCTATTACCTACATGAAATGTATATTTAAAGATTTTTTTCTTTTTCATCCTGGGTACCAGGAATATAAAAAAGAGCAGATATATTTAAACCATACCATACTGTGATTCATCAAACAGCACAAACTTATTTCATGGAGTGTGTCTGTTGAGTTTGATTTAAACTATTACTTATTTTATCATGTGGGAACATAAATTATGTGGTCAAAACAACATAAGGATTTTGAACTAATGTTAATTCAAATTGTGTTGTCTTATATATTGTCTTTCAAACTGCTGCCAATTGAAAAGGGAAGCATTATGTTTACAAATCTGTTTTGAAATGTTTGCCAGATTTTTAGTAGTATCTTTAATAATTGTGCTTGTCTCGAGTATCCAAAAAATAAATTAATAACTTTTATGTATCACTGTAAACCAGAAAATGTTGATAGCTAAAAAACCTGAGAGGGGAATGGATGTGGCTCAAGCAATTGGGCTCCCATCTACCATATGGGAGGTCCCGGGTTTGTTTGCCAGGGCCTCCTGGTGAAGGAGAGCTGGCACAACAGAAGAGGCAAAGAGGAGAGACAGTGAGAGACATAGCAAACCAGGGAGCAGAGATGGCCAAAGCGATTGGGTGCCTCTCTCCCACATTGAAGGTCCCAGGATTGGTTCCTATTGCCTCCTAAAGAGAAGACGAGAAGAGAAGACAAGCAGACACAGAGCTCACAAGTAAATGGACACAGAGAGCAGGCAGCAAGTGCAAACAAGGGGGGGGTGTGGAATAAAGAAAATAAATCTTGAAAAACAAAAACCTGAGACAGCATGTAGATTAAGGTTTCTCTTTGGAACATTAACTGGAAACGGAAAGATTAGATCATATAGTTCAAGTATACGAAGAATACAAGCTGAAAAAATACCTTTTGTACTAAAACTCTGTAACATTACTGAAGGTGAAATTTAATTTCTGTGTAGCATGGACTTCCTAGGGAATTCTGTTACTTTGAAATTAAGATCCGTCGTGCTCTTCCTTTTACCTCAGAATTGGTATAATCATTATTAAATGTTAATTGATTTCATAGTTGCAGTTGAAAAAGTAGAAAAGGAAATTAGGGATAAATTTGGTCCTTACATTGTTATGGTGGAGTCTTCTGAGGGGTTTGTGTGTAGATAATGACCTTAATTGATGTAATTTCTTGGACATCTTGGCTTTTTAATCAAAGATTGTTTGGTGCTATTTGCTTTGACCAGTGTTTCTCAAAAGCAGATTCTTGGACCACTTGTATCACCGGAATTAAAATCTCTGGATACAAGGCCCAGGTGTCTGCATTTTCACAAGTGTCCTCTAGGTGTCTTTTGCAAGCTAAAATGTGAGAACCATTGGCTTGGACATAGCTCTAAACCTTTTTTTTTTTTTTAAAGATTTATTTATGTATTTATTCCTGCACCCCCACCCCGCCCCAGTTGTCTGTTCTCTGTGTCTATTTGCTGCGTGGTTTTCTTTGTTCACTTCTGTTGTTGTCAGCGCATGGGAATCTGTATTTCTTTTTGTTGCGTCATCTTGTTGTGTCAGCTCTCCGTGTGTGCGGCGCCATTCCTGGGCAGGCTGCACTTTCTTTCTCGCTGGGCGGCTCTCCTTACGGGGCGCACTCCTTGCGCGTGGGGCTCCCCTAACGCGGGATACCCGTGTGGCACGGCACTCCTTGCGCGCATCAGTGCTGTGCGTGGGCCGGCTCCACATGGGTCAAGGAGGCCCGGGGTTTGAACTGCGACCTCCCATGTGGTAGACGGACGCCCTAACCACTGGGCCAAGTCCGCTTCCTCAGCTCTAAACCTTTAGGTCTCTCAATCTTGAACTGAAGTTCAACCCTTGACTTTTTGCTTTGTAAAAGCCTGTCCTTTTTAGCAGGTACAGATCATGTTTCCCCTCTGCATGATATGGGGCACCCCCTCCATTGTTTTCACTGCCAACTCTTCAGACTTGTTTACAAACAAGCCTTCCAGTTGGTTCATTTTTATCCCTTGAAACTCCTACCCATCTATATCAACACATCTTCTATTTTACAAGTTGGATAACAATAGAATGTGGAGATGCTTTGTGGAAATCCAGCATTGCCCAAACATATGCTTGACCATATACCTATAAAAACTTTAATTTAGAGGTTTGTTATATACATTGGGCAGATCCTTGCAAAATTGTCTCTCATTTGTAAATTTTTGAGATTTGTAAATTTCTGAATCTATTACCAGAAGCTTCTTCCCCCTCCCCTTTTAAAAGATATATTTACTTTATTTTTTTAAAAATATATATATGTATATATATATATTTTAAAGAAGCTTTAGATTACATAAATGTTACATCAAAAATATAGCCCAACTCCTCCCTCTCCCACACTTTAACACTTTATCAACATCTTTCATTAGTGTGGTACATTTGTTACAATTGATGAACACATTGAAGCATTGTACTAACCAAGGACTATAGTTTACATTATAGTTTACACTTTGCTCCACACAATTTTATAGGTTTTGACAAAATATATAATGACCTGTATTTGTCATTGCAATGATATTCAGGACAATTCCAATGTCCCCAAAATCCTCCCATATTACACCTATTCTTCCCTCTCCCTCCCACCTTTGGTGACCACTGCCTTTATATCACTGATGCAAAGTTCTTCAATTGTTAGAATAATATGTCTACTTTATTCCATAGTTGCTTCCCCCACGCCCCTTATGCTTGTTCAGTGCTCAACCTTGAGGATTTTTGGATGGCGATGCACACCCTGCCTCCCACTGAGAGTGGACTTAGAGCCCATGGGGCAGATGGATGGAACTGTATTGCCTGCGTTGCAGACACTCTTTTTACTTCCTGGGATGGACACTGTCCATCATTATCCTTTTGTTAGTTGTCCTGGGTGAGTCAGACAAAAACTGGTGAGTAGATGTTGCAACTCTGTTGAGTCTCAGGGCTCAACCAGCATATGAACAGACTGAAGATTTAAGTCTGGGACATATATTTAACAAGTATAATGTTTTTTTTTTTTTTTTTTACAGTTTGTTTTTTTGTTTGTTTGTTTTTTTATTTATTTATTTTTTTATTGACTTTGTAATAATATTACATTAAAAATATATATGTGAGGTCCCATTCAACCCCACCCCCCCACCCCCCCTCTCCCCCCCCCCCCAACAACACTCGTTCCCATCATCATGACACATCCATTGGATTTGGTTAAGTACATCTTTGGGCACCTCTGCACCTCATAGACAATGGTTCACATCATGGCCCATACTCTCCTCCATTCCATCCAGTGGGCCCTGTGAGGATTTATTTACTTTATATTAAAAAATTATTCCCCCTCCCCTGGATGGTTTTCTTGCCTGTCTGCTCATTGTTGGCTCACCTCCAGGAGGCACTGGGAACCAAACCTGGGTCCTCCCACATGGGAAGTGAGTTCCCAGTGGCCTGAGCCACATTTACTCCCCGTGGGATGTGGCATCTGCTGGCTTGTGGTGTCTACGTGTTGTGGTGGGTGCAGCATCTGCTCGACTTCTTTAGGAGGCACCAGGACCTGAATCTGGGACCTCCCATGTGGTAGGCAACTGCCCAACTGGTTGAGTTACATCTGCTTCCCTACATCCCTTTTTGAAGATGGGCATAAGCCTATTAAAATCTTTGTAATTATTATTCATCTCATACAGCAAGATTTTTAAGATTCTCTCAAATGTTTGCTGCAGGAATAGGTGGCCACTTAGGAGCAGTTACTCCACAGTATTTAGTTGTTGTTTTTTTAGAGAAACAGTTAAACAGTAGTGTCAGTATTAGAGAATGTGTTGTGTTGTTTTATCATCACATTTCATTTAATTTGAGGCACTCTTGAAGAATTTTACCAACATCCATAAATTTACTCCAGACTGAATGAGCAGCTAATTTTAAACAAATTAGATGATTAACTAGATGTGGTTTCATTTTTTAAGTGAATTTCATTTCATGTCTTTAGTTATGTATTTCTCTTGGAATAATTTAGATGGTTAGTACTTGTTCTCTCAAAAGTAATTGTTGGGGGAAACGGACTTTGGCCCAGTGGTTAGGGTGTCCGTCTACCACATGGGAGGTCCGCGGTTCAAGCCCCGGGCCTCCTTGACCCGTGTGGAGCTGGCCCATGCGCAGTGCTGATGCGCGCAAGGAGTGCCGTGCCACACAGGGGTGTCCCCCGCGTAGGGGAGCCCCACGCGCAAGGAGTACACCCATAAGGAGAGCCGCCCAGCGCAAAGGAGGGAGCAGCCTGCCGAGGAATGGCGCCGCCCACACTTCCCTGCTGTTGCCGCTGACGACAACAGAAGCGGACAAAGAAACAAGACGCAGCAAAAAGACACAGAAAACAGACCCCCGGGGGAGGGGAGGGGAATTAAATAAATAAAAGTAAATAAATCTTTAAAAAAAAAAAAAAGTAATTGTTGGGGAAGCGAATTTGGCCCAATGGATAGGGCATCTGCCTAACACATGGGAGGTCCAAGGTTTAAACACAGGGCCTCCTGACCTGTGTGATGAGCTGGCCCACATGCAGTGTTGATGCGCCCAAGGAGTGCCATGCCACGCAGGGGAGGCCCACGTGCAAGGAGTGCGCCCCATAAGGAGAGCCACCCAGCGCGAATAAAGTGCAGCCTGCCCAGGAATGGTGCCGCACACAGAGCTGATGCAGCAAGGTGACGCAACAACAGCAAAAAAAAAACGAGATGCCGATTCTGGGTGCTGCTGACAAGAATGTAAGTGGACACAGAAGCACACACAGTGAATGGACACAGAATGCAGACAACCTGGGGGGGGAGGGAAGAGAAATAAATAAAAAATAAATCTTTAAAAAAAAATAATGGTTGTAGTCAGTTTATATCATTGCCACATGCATTGATTATACAAATTCAGTACTTTTTTTTGTTGTTTTTAGATTTATTTATTTTTCTCCCCTCCCCCCATTGTCTGTTCTCTGTCCGTTCGCTCTGTGTTCTTCTGTGTCTGCTAGCATTATCAGGCAGGACTGGGAATCTGCGTCTCTTTTTTGTTGCATCATCTTGCTGTGTTAGCCCTCCATGTGTGCGGCGCCACTCCTGGGCGGGCTGCGCTTTTTACACTCAGGGTGGCTCTCCTTGCGGGGAGCGCACCTTGCACATGGGGCACCCCTATGTGGGGGTGCCCCTGCATGGCACAGCACTCCTTGTGTACAGCAGTACTGCACATGAGCCAGCTTACCGCATGGGTCAGGAGGCCCTGGGTATCAAACCCTGGACCCTCCATATGGTAGACGGACGCTCTGTCAGTTGAGCCACGTCCGCTTCCCACAAATTCAATATTTTCCTTCATCTCTGATTGATCTTGTAACCTTTGTAGGGGTTTTCTTTTCCATTAAAGTGTTTTACATTATTGTGTAAAACAAATGCCTGCTTGCATATTGGAAACAAGGTTTTGAAATGAGGTTTAGACACATGATCTATCAGTTCATACTCTTCTACTTGATTGCCTTACCCTTCCCATTAGTGCATTCTTTGCTTGTAGAACTTGACAGAAACTCTTCAGCGAGTTCATTGTCTTTGTGATAGTTTAAGTGGAGTCATGTATGCTTGGCATATGCTTGTACTACTTTTAAAGTTCTTATAGTTTGTTACATGCCTAAGTGTTACTAAATTCTTTTCTTACATGTTCTAGATGGGAATATTTTGGGGAAGGATATTAACTGACACTACTAAAGTAACACTGTAGAAGATGTTACCAATGTTCTTTGTAACCTGAAAAGTGAAGAAGTCTGTGAGGCTCATTTCTAAATATTTTTAAGTGTTAAAAGAAAAAAATATCTTTGCTGTTTTCTGTTGTTCTGCCCAAACGATATTAGGATTCTTGAAGGTAAAATGTCACAGGGGTTTATCAGTTGCTGCTGAGTTCAGCAGCCATGATGGCCCCTGTTGTTCTACACGAATTTCAGTTCAATAAAAATGTTAACTTTGCAATGAAAAAAAAACTCAGGGGAAGTGCCTGCTTCCCATATACAAGGGCCTAGGCTCAATTCCTGGTACCTCCTAAAAAAAAAAAATCAGCTAACCATAGAGGGTGAGGGTCTCTTTCTGAACTCTCGATTTGATTCCATTGATTAGTGTGTCTATCTTTATACCAGTAATATGCTATTTTGACTGCTGGAGCTTTATAATACACTTCAAGTTCGGAAGTGTGAGTCCTCAGACATCACTCTTGTTTTTTTAGGATGCTTTTGGCTAATTGAGACTCCTTTCCCTTTCAAATAAACTTGGTGATGGACTTTTCTATTTCTGTAAAGTAGTCTGTTGGAATTTTGATTGGGATTGCATTGAGTATAAATCAGTTTGAGTAGAATCTTCATTATGTTTAGTCTTCCAATCCATGAACACAGAATATCCTTCCATTTGTTTAGATTTTCTTTGATTTCTTTTAGCAGTGTTTTGTAGTTCTGTGTTTTTTTGCTTTTTTTTTTTTTTTGAGGTACCAGGGACCAGGGATTGAACCCCATATGTGGAAAGCCAGTGCTCAACCACTGAGCCATGTTAGCATCCCTGAGTGGGTTGTTTCGATTGTTTTGCTTGTTGTTTTTTTCAGGAGGCACCGGGAACTGAACCCAGGACCTCCTGTGTGGTAAGCAGGAGCTCAGCCACTTGAGCCACATCTGTTCCCAGTGTTTTGTAGTTTTTGAGTACAGATTCTTTACATTCTGGATTAAATTAATTCCTAGTTATTTGTGTCATTTTGTTGCTATTATAAATGGAATTTTTTCTTGATTTCCTCATCAGCTTGGTCATTACTAGTGTATGGAAACACTGCTGATTTTTGCATGTTGATCTTGTGTTCTGCCACTTTGCCAAACTCATTTATTAGCTCTAATATCTTTGTTGTATATACTTCAGAATCTTCTAAAACTAGAATCATGTCATTTGCGAATAGTGAATTTTACTTCCTCTTTTCCAGTTTGGATGCTTTCATTTCTTTTTCTTGCCTAATTGCTCTAGCTAGAACTTCTAGCAGTGGTGACAGTGGGCATCCTTGTCTTAAAGGGATCTTAGAGGGAAAGCTTTCATCCTCTCCGCATTGAGGATGATGTTGGCTGTGGGGTTTTCATACATGCCCTTCATTTTGTTGAAGAACTTTCCTTCTATACCTGTCTTTAAAATTATTTTTATCAAGAAAGGATGCTGGATTTTGTTAAATGCCTTTTCTGCATCAATTGCAATGATCATGTTTTTTTCCCTGTGATTTGTTAATGTGTATTATGTTAATTGATTTTCTTATGTTGAACCATGCTTGCATACCAGGAATAAAACCCACTTGATCATGTTGTATAATCCTTTTAATGTGCTGCTGGATTCAGTTTGCAAGTATTTCGTTGAGAATTTTTGCATCTGTTCATTAGATAGGTCTGTAATTTTCTAGGGTGATGTTGGCTTCATAAAATAAGTTGGGTAATTTTTCATCTTTTTCAAAGCTTTGAAAGAATTTAAACCAGATTGATATTAATTCTTCCTGAAATGTTTGGTAGAATTCACCTGTGAAAGTCCTGGAGTTTTCTTTTTTGGAAGATTTTTGATGACTAATTCAGTCTCTTTACTTGTGATTGGTTTGTTGAATTCCTGTATTTCTTGTAGAGTCAGTATAGGTATGTTGTGCATTTCTAGGAGTTTGTCCATTTCATCTAGGTTGTCTAATTTGTCAGCATACAGTTTCTCATAGTATCCTCTTAAAAATTTTTTTCTGTGGGGTCATAATGTTCCCCCCTTCATTGCTGATTTTATTTATTTCTATCTTCTCTTTTTCTTTGTTAGTCTAAGGGTTTTTTCAATTTCATTGATCTTAGAGAACCAGCTTTTTTGTTAATTTTCTTTATTTCTCAATTTCATTTATCTCTTTTCTACTCTTTGTTATTTCTTTCTTTCTGTTTGCTTTGGGATTAGTTTTCTGTTCTTTTTCTAGTTTCTCCAGGTGTTCAGTTAAGTCTTTGATTTTAGCACTTCTTGTTTAGTATAGGCAGTCAGGACTATAAATTTCCCTGTCAGCACTGCCTTTGCTGTATATCCTGTAAGTTTTGATAAGTTATGTTCTCATTTTCATTCATCTCAAGACATCTACTAGTTTCCCTTGCAGTTTCTTCTTCGACTCACTGATTGTTTAGGAGTGTGTTGCTTAGCCTCCATGTGTTTGCAAGTTTTCCTCTTTCCTACCTATTATTGATTTCCACCTTCATTCCATTATGATGAAAGAAGGTGCTTTGTATAATTTCAGTCTTCTTAAATTTATTGAGAGCTCTTTTGTGGCTCAACATGTTTGCCTCATGTATTTTGGTGTATCCGGGTTAGGTGTATAGATATATATGACTGTTATACCCCATCCTAGTGGATTGACCTTTTTATTAATATATAATGGCCTTCTGTATCATTTTTTGGCATTTAAAGTCTGTTTGTCCAACACCATTGTAGATACCCGTGCTCTCTTTTGGTTATTATTTGTATGGAGTAACTTTCTTCCAACCTTTCATTTTCAGAATTTGCATCCTTGGGTCTAAGGTGAGTCTCCTGCAGACAGTATGTGGGTGGCTTTTGTTTTCTTACCCATTCTGTCAGCTCATGCCTTTTGATTGGGTAGTTTAATCCATTAATATTGAATGTTATTACTGTAAAGGCGTTACTTCAATCATTTTATCTTTTGACTTTCATGTGTCATATCTTATTTTTGTCTGTCTTTTTACCCTTTTGGTTACCTTTTCTGATAATCTTTGCTTCTACACTCTCTTCCAAGCCTCTCTCTCTCCTTTTCTGGATGCAGAACTCACTTTAGTTTTTTCTGCAGAACTGGATTCTTGTTCATGAACTCTATGTTTCTGTTATCTGTTAATATTTTAAAGTTACCGTCATATCTGAAGCACATTTTTGCCAGATAAAGAATTCTTGGCTGGCAGTTTTTCTCTTTCAGTATTATATCATACCACTACCTACTCACCTCCATGGCTTCTGAAGAGAAATCTGCACTAAGTCTTACTAGGTGTTCCTTGTATGTGATGTTTAGCTTCTCCTTTACTGCTTTCAAAATTTCCTCTTTGACATTTGACATTTTTAATATTAGTTTCTTGGTGTAGTTTTATTTGGATTTATTCTGATTGGAGTGCACTATGCTTTTTGGACATGTATATTCATGTCTTTCATAAGAGTTCGGAAATTTTCTGTCATTATTTCCTCAAATACTCTTTCTGCCCCTTTTCCCTTCTCTCTGGAACTTCCATAACATGTATGTTGATGTGCTTCATGCTATCATTCAAGTCCCTGAGCCTCTGCTCAATTTTTTCCATTCTTTTCTCCTTTCTCTTTCCACACTCAGCTGTTCTGTCCTGTATGTTGCTGATTCTTTCTTCCATCATTTCAAATCTGCTGTTGTATGCCTCTATTGTATTTTTAATCTCACTTATTGTGTCTCTCATTCTCATAACATGTTATTTTTCTATCCAAGGTTTCAAAATTTTCTTTGTATTCGCCAAGTATCTTCTTAATGTCTTTTATTTCTTTAGCCATGTTGTCCTTCAACTCCATGATTTGATTTAGGGTATTTGTATGAGCCACATTGATAAGCTGTTTCAAGTCCTGTGTCTTGCCTGTAGCTTTGATTTATTCCTTTGTCTGAGTCATATCTTCCTTTTTCTTTATATGGCTTGTAATTTTTTGCTGATGTCTAGGCATCTCATTCAGATGCTGAGGTTACTTTGATTTTCAGTTTCTCTCTTACCCAGGGATTTATTGTTAGTAGCTGTGTGCTCCCACTGTTCTATGACTCTTGGGTCATTTTGTTGTAGATATTTAGGATTGCCCTGTTTAACTGCTCAAACCAGGGCTAATGACGTAGTAATGGAGTGCAGGCCAGTTTCTAAGGGCCTTGAAGGGGGGTGCAGTAAAGACTCTAGATTGCCTCTTTTATTTTTGTTTTCCTCTTCTTTGCATGAACTTTCCTGGTCTGCCAGCAGATGGTGTGCTTCAGCAGACCTCAGCTCAGACCCAAGACCCTAGGGGAGGAATGTATTCACTATAACCCCTGTGGTTATATAACCACAGTGAATGCATTCCTGTGGGCTTTGCAGAAACTATACCCTCAGGGTGGGCCAAGCCTTGCAGACAAACTTTCTCAGATGTTGCTCTCCTCCCTTGGCCAGCTCCACCCTCCCCTCCCTCTGTGTCCTCAGCAGCCAGCCCAGGACAATAGGGAGGGTGTTTGAGAAGGCAAATTATCTTTAGCTCCCGGCTGACTCTCAGAGCTAACACCTGGCCTGGAAGTGTGTGATTCCTTCAATGCATTAAACCAAGTTTGCTGACCAAAATCTGAATTTGTCATAAGCTGCATCTCTTCTTCTCCCCGTTTTTGGGGAAGAGGAGACCTATAACCCCCTCAATCCATAGCTGCCTGCTAGGGACTATTGGACCCAGTGCTGCTTGCTCTGAAGTTTGGGGGATGGGCACTAGCAGCTCCTGCTGCAGCTTTACTCACAAGATTTTTTCAGCCATCCAAGATTCCTTCCCTTTGCCTCTCTTTCTTCTGGGTGGTGTCTTGCCTTCCCATGTGTCCTAAGCCCTAGAACAGTTTTTGGACAGTTTCTGTCTGTCCTCTAGCTATTTTTCTGGAAGAGAAGTGAGTCCTCTGCCTCTGTAATCCTCCATTGTCCCGGAAATTCCTTTTAAGATTTATTTTTTATTTATTTGTCCCCGCCCCCTTGCCGCTTGCTTGCTGTCTGCTCTTTGTGTCTGTTTGCTCCGCATTTTTCTGTGTCTACTTGTCTCCCTTTGTTGTATCATCTTGCTGTTCCAGCTCTCTGCTCCGTGGTCATGGGCCATCAGCTCTCCGCTCCACAGGCATGGGCCATCAGCTTTCCACGGGTGCAGACCAGCTTGCCTTCACTAGGAGGTCCCGGGAAGTGAACCCAGGGCCTCCCATATGGTAGACAGGACCCCAGTTGGTTGAGCCACATCTGCTCCCCGTTCGCCCATTTTTTACTTGGGTAGTTTGTCTTTTTGTTGCTGAATTGTGGATTTCTTTATCTGTTCTAGATACTAAACTCAGATATACAGTTTACAAATAATTCCTCCCATTCTATTGGTTGTCTTTTCACTTTCTTGATAATGTCCTGAGATGTCCAAAAGGTTTAAATTTTGATAACATTCAGTTAATCTTTTTTTCTTTTGTTGCTTGTACTTTCAGTATAATGTCTAAGAATCTATTGCCTAATATAAGGTCCTGCATATATTTCCCTATGTTTTCCTCTAAGAGATTTATAATTTTAGCTCTTCTGTTTGGTAGGTAATCCATTTTGAGTTAATTTTTTTATATGGTGTGAGGGTAGGGGTCCACACTCGTTCTTTTGCATATGGATGTCTGTTTTCCCAGCACCATTTGTTGAAGAGAATGCACCCTCCGCATTGAGTGGACTTGGCTCCCTTGTCGGAAATGAATCGACCGTAGTTGTATGGGTTTATTTCTTGACTTTCAGTTCCAGTAGTCTTTGTTGGTCTGTATATCTATTCTTAGTCAGTTACTACACTACTTTTATTACTCTAGCTTTGTGGGTGGTGTTGGCATCTGGAAGAGTGAGACCCTGCAACTTTGTTCTTCTTTTTCAAGATGATTTTGGCTATTCAGGCCCCTTACAATATCATATGAATTTGATGATTGCCTTTTCCATTTCTGGAGGAAAAAAAGCTGCTGGAATTTTGACTGTGTTGAATCTCTAGATTACTTTAAGTAGTATTGACATCTTAACAGTTTTAAGTCTTCTAGTCCATGAGCACTGGACATCTTTTCATTTATTTAGATATTTAATTTCTTTCAGCAATGTTTTGTAGTTTAACAGCATATAAGTCTTTTACCTTCTTGGTTAAATTTATTCCTAGATAGTTTATTTTAGATGCTATTGTAAGTGAATTGATTCCTTGATTTCCTTTCTAGATTGTTGCTAGTGTATAGAAACTGAATTTTACATTTTGATCTTATACCCTGCAACTTTGCTAAATTTGTTTCTAGTAGTTTTCTTGTGGATTCTTTAGGATTTCTTATATATAGGATCAGGTCATCAGCAAATAGAAAATTCTACTTCTTCCTTTTTAATTTAGATGCATTTTTTTCTTGCCTAATTGCTCTGGCTAGAACTTCCAATACAGTGTTGAATATTAGTGGTGAAAGTGGGCATCCTTGTCTTATTCCTGGTTTAGGAGGGTATATTCCATCCTCTTACCAAACTAAATTGTCATACCTTACAAGTTTAAAAATATGTTATTCTTGAAGTAGACATTTCACAAAAGAGGATAACCAAATGGCCAATAAACATGAAAAGATTCTCACTTGATTCATCATGTAGGCAACACAAATTTAAACCACAGTTAGATACTACCTCATACCCACCAGAAAGTCTACAATTAAAAAAGACTGATAATGCTAAGTACTGAAGAGGATGTGAAACAACTGGAATGCAAACTGTTTTAGTTCCAACTCTGAAATAAATTTCTTGGGTTAGGTCCCCTTATTCAAAAGTCACTAAATATATGGTCAGTGTTTTCAGCAGTATTTATATAGCTGAATGCGAGACCACAATGTTAAAACCTAACTCAGTGAAGATGTTTCTATTGTGGGACCTAAGCTGTTGATGCCCAGGGATGTATATTTTTGGCTAAACTATAAGAAGAGAAGGTAGATTACCTGACAGAGTGGTTGAAACATCCTTTTCTGACCCTTTTACTGGAATATCATTTTTCTTATCTGGACTTTCTGCCTGGAATTGAATAGTGGACAGTTCAAAGTTAAATTTCTAGGGCAAGGGTAATAGACATCTGAACCTTAACATTATCTCTAACTTTTCTGTGGTGCTCACACCTCAGGGAATGAACCTTTGCTTTGTCTCATTTCAGAAAGAAGACAAATTGGCTCGTTTAGAGAAAGCTATCAACCCATTGCTGGATGATGATGACCAAGTGGCATTTTCTTTCATTTTGGATAACATTGTCACGCAGAAAATGATGGCAGTTCCAGATGTAAGTGGTTTCTTTGTTAAATATTGTGAGGATAGATGTAAGTGGCTTCTTTATTAAGTATTGTGGGGGAAAGGAAAGGGCTATAGGGTGTTAACACGTGTATATATGTTGGAAAGTCTGGGGGTATGATGTTTTTCAATTCAAACTGATAGGTAGTTTTTAAAATTGACCATTTAGCTATATGAGTGCATCATCAATTCCACAGAGGCTGGGAATCCGGAGATAGAGAGGTTGTTGCTTCCTGATAACATTCAGTATTTGAATGCTCCTGAATAGCCCTGGGGAGAAATTAGGAAGTCAGCCAGCTTTTGATTTAGAGGTACTAATGACAGATAACAGTTTGATAATTACCCTGTGTTTGTTGTCTTTTTGTTTCACTTTTTTGTCTCTTGCAACTTTTATGTTAGGGTTGCCATGTTAATTCTGTTGGACATTTTGTTCAACAAAATTCCTCCCCAGGAATTTTGAACTGAGTTTCTTTTTGTGCTGTGAGTATGTGTGTATGTATGATACTATAAAACTTCTGGATGGGACTAGGGAATACGGACTTTTAATAGTGAGCATAGAGCACGAGTTCTTACCCTTTTAGGACATAGGAGCCCCTGAAGGAATCCAAGGACCTCTTAAATTATGTACAGAGTTTTGCATGATTATGTTTTTTTCTAGGGAAAGAATCTATAGCTTTTGTCAGAGTCTTAGGATTATTTGTGATTCAGTGAAGATTAAGACTCTGGTATAAGGAATGCTTTCCACTTAATTTTGCTTTTTTTCTTTCTACTAGTCTTGGCCCTTTCATCACCCAGTTAATAAGAAGTTTGTTCCAGATTATTACAAAGTGATTGTCAGTCCAATGGATTTAGAGACTATACGTAAGGTGGGTGATTTGATTTTAAATGCCACTTTATTTTTTTTTTTTTTTTTTTTAATTTTTTTATTTTTTATTGATTTTGTAATAATATTACATTAAAAATATATATGTGAGGTCCCATTCAACCCCACCCCCCCACCCCCCCTCTCCGCCCCCCCAACAACACTCGTTCCCATCATCATGACACATCCATTGGATTTGGTAAGTACATCTTTGGGCACCTCTGCACCTCATATACATTGGTTCACATCATGGCCCATACTCTCCTCTATTCCATCATGTAGGCCCTGTGAGGATTTACAGTGTCCGGTGATTACCTCTGAAGCACCATCCAGGGCAGCACCATGTCCCGAAGACGCCTCCACCTCTCATCTCTTCCTGCCTTTCCCCATACCCTTTGTCCATTATGTCCACTTTTCCCAATCCAATGCCACCTCTTCTATGTGGACACTGGATTGGTTGTGTCCATTGCACCTTTATGTCAAGAGGAGGCTCAGATTCCACCTGGATGCTGGATGCAATCCTCCCATTTTCAGTTGTAATCACTCTAGGCTCCATGGTGTGGTGGTTGTCCTTCTTCACCTCCATCTTAGCTGAGTGTGGTAAGTCCAATAAATCAGATTGTAGGTGCTGGAGTCTGTTGAGGCTCAGGATCTGGCTATCACATTGTCAGTCCAGAGATTCAAATCCCCTAAATATATCTTAAACCCCAACATTAACTGCACCTCCAGCACATTAGCATGAAAGTCTTATGAAGGGAGATCCCATCTGAGTCCAGATTCATCACACATAAACACCATTTCCAAAGAGGGGCCATCTGCCCTGGTAGTTAACCCCATCGGCCATGGCCATAACTCTCATGGGTCTCTTTAGCCTTCAAAGGAACCAATATCTGGGGGTTGTATCTGCTTTATCTGTCTCTCTGACTCTGCTCAGTTGTGCATAAGGGCAATCCTTCTGCCAGCCTCCAGACTCTTTTTTAGAAACTCGTAGCCATATAAACTCATTTCTCCTTTCCATTTCCCCCTTACTTTAGGTCAAACAGCATTTTAAAGTCATGTTATTTTATGTAGACAGGGATATTCTGCTGATCCTCATTGAACCTTCCGTATAAGGTCATTTTCCAGTTGCATCATCAGTTGGTAGTTGATAGTGGTCCCTCGTTGCCAGGGAGGCTCATCCCCGGGTGTCATGTCCCACGCTGGGGGGAAGGCATTGCATTTACATGCTGAGTTTGGCTTCGAGACTGGCCACATTAAATGCCACTTTAGAAGCAAGTGACTTTTTATATATATCTATATATCTGAGTGCCTGATTCTTTTCATCACAGAATATCTCCAAGCACAAGTATCAGAGTCGGGAGAGCTTTCTGGATGATGTAAACCTTATTCTGGCCAACAGTGTAAAGTATAATGGTGGGTATTTCTTTTTCCCCTTTTTCTCTTTCATCCATCAACCTGCCTTTTATCCAACATTAATTAGCATTATTAAAAATTCAAGTGCATGAAACAGCCTCAAGCTGGACCATGGAGAGAGCTTCCTCAGAGTATGATGTTTTGCTCAGTACATGAATTGATGGAATATATATGTCAGGTTCTGTGCTAGTTAACTTTATTAAAAAGAAGATAATCACTTTTCATAAGTAATTCACAGTCCATTTGAAGGATAAAGACAGTAAAAATGTAGTTTGACAAGGGCTATATATGCACAAAGTACACTAAAGGGTCAGGAAAGGGGATCTTAAATTTGAGGGTTAGGGACGGTTTCCCCCAAAAAGCTAATAAAGTTCAGTGTGTTTTTTTTTTTTTAAATATACTTAAAAATTTTTTTAAAGATATTTAGATGACAGAAATGTTACATAAAAAATATAGGGGATTTCCATATGCCCCGCTTCCTACCCCTCCCACATTTTCCCACATTAACAGCATCCTTCATTAGTGTGGTACATGTGTTACAATCATTGCACACATTTGAAGCATTGCTACTAAGCGTGGATTATAGTTTACATTGTAGTTTACACTCACTCTTGCACAATTTTGTAAGTTATGACACGATGTATAATGGTTTGTATCTGTCATTGCATGTCATTCAGGACAATTCCCAAGTTCCAAAAATGCCCCCATATTACTCCTGTTTTTCCCTCTCCCTCCCCTCAGAACTTCCAGTGGCCACTGCCTCCACATCAATGATAAAAGTTCTTCCATTGCTAGAATCATAATAAGTCTATGGTAGCATAATAGTAAGTCTACTCTAGTCCATCGTTCATTCCCCAATCTTGAGGATTCTGGGATGGTGATGCCCACTCTGCGTCTAACTGAGAGGGACCTTAAATCCCATGGGGCAGATGGATGGGACTGTCTTGCTTGCATTTGCAGACTCTGTTCCTTGAGATGGTCATTGTCCATCGTCATCTCCTTGTTAGTTGTCCTGGGTGAATCCAGTGAACTGGAGAGTAGGTGTTGCAAGTCTCTTGAGATTCAGTGCCCAGCTGGCACATGGACAGCCCAAAGATTTAAAAGTCTCTTGGGCAAACACCTATTAACTCTAGTACTAACTATAGGTTCAAATCGAAGTGACAGAAGAGCCATATGTAGGGAAACCACACCTGAGTCCAACTCTGTCATACTGGGGAACATAAATTCCCAAGTAGGGCCCAGCGGCAAGGCACTAAACTACTGAGCTATCTGCCCTGCCTATAGTGTCTGGATGTCTCCAGAGCCCTCCTATTTGAGGCAATATTTACTTTGGCAGTCAATGAAATCCTGCTGAGATGTGCATAAGTGTAACCTCAGGAATGACCTCCCAACTCACTTTAAAGCCTCCTAGCCATATAAACTCATTTGTCTTTACCCTTTCCCCCTTTTCGTCAAAGTGTTTTTCTAGTTGCATTGCTAAAAGTTCAGTTTTTTTTTTCTTAAAGATTTATTTTTTTATTTATTTCTCTCCCCTTCCCTGCCCCTACTCCCCCCAGTTGTCTGCTCTCTGTGTCCATTCACTGCATGTTCTTCTGTGACTGCTTCTATCCTTATCAGTGGCACCGGGAATCTGTGTTTCTTTTTGTTGTGTCATTTTGTTGTGTCAGCTCTCTGTGTGTGCAGTGCCATTCTTGGGCAGGCTGCGCTTTCTTTCGCGCCGAGTGGCTTTCCTTACGGGGTGCACTCCTTGCGCATGGGGCTGCCCTACGCGGGGGACACCCCTGCGTGGCAGGGCACTCCTTACACGCATCAGCACTGTGCATGGGCCAGCTCCACACGGGTCAAGGAGGCCCGGGGTTTGAACCGCGGACTTCCCATGTGGTAGGCGGATGCCCTATCCATGGGGCCAAGTCCGCTTTCCAAAAGTTCAGTTTTGAATGACTCATTTTGTTAAGCAAATATTGGATGAGCTACTAATGTATGTTGACATTGATAGATGCTACAAATATAAAGTCACATTGATATGGTCCCTGCCTCTAAATTTATTATAGTTTAGGTAGAGAAAAAAAAGGAAAAATTACAGTACTGTAAGTATTATCCTAAAAACATATGCAGAGTGCCACAGGAATACAGAGATGTGATATCTAAGTCAATAGGGTGAGAGGAAGTTTTCTAAAAGAGGGTTTTCTTATACTGAGTTCTAAAGGATAACTGGAGTTTGTTAGGCAGAGAATATGGAAGAGAAAATGTTTTAGGCAGAGAGAATAGCAATATTTTGTAAAGGCCTGAAATCACATGATAGGTTTGAGAAACAAGTTATTGGGGTTGCAGTTAAAGTTGGTGAATGACTTTTAAGTGTTTAGTGAGGGAGAGAGAGATGGGAGTAATAAAGGGCATTGTGTGTCATGCTTAAGAGCTTTTCCTTTATCCTTAGTGGGAAGACGTTGTAGGAAGTAATCTGGGAAACAATAATCAGATGTTCATTTCTGAACCATCCTGATGACAGTAGAAAATAGATTAATGGGGAAGAAATACTAGAGGCAAGAGACCAGTAATGAGGTTCGTTTAGTAATTGGGCAGAAATAATTTTAGAGCCTGAATAAAGAAGAGATGAACTCCAAAGATACTAAGGAAGACTTTCTAGCAGTTAGATAGGATAGGGGTTGAATTAGACCAGATGCAAGGATGAGACCAAACTTTCTGACTTCAGTGTGCTGATTTGAGAATCTGGTGGGAGAAGGGAGTATAAAGATGTGTGAGGAGAGATGAAGAGCTTGGATTTAGACATGTTATATTTGAGTGAGGTGTCCCAAGAGTTCGGTAGTTTAGAGAGTCACCAGCATAAAGATGGTAGTTAACTTGGGGCATCATATATAAAGTTAAAAGAACAGAGTGTAGAGTCCTAGAGAACGCTCATGTTTTCTGGGTAGGCAGAAGAAGAGCAGCTCTCAAAGGACATGAAGAAGGAAACTAGGAGAGAATGCTGTCACAGATGCCAGGAGAGGGGATAATGTCAAGGAAGAGAGAACAGTAGCGCTGAAGAAAAGTACGATAAAATAGTAACATGAGAAAGCCCCCTTAACGCTGGCAATATGGAGTTCACTGACACAACCCAGTGGTGTGGAAGAGCAGAGATAAGATTGCAGTTGTTTGGGAAGGGAGGAAGTGGAGACTCTTCACCTAGCTGTCATGGGAAGTAGAGTTATGGGATGGTCACTAGAGCGGGCTGTGGGATATATTTAGGAATATTTTAAGGTTAGCATATATGAGCCTGTAAATAGATTAGAGGATTGGATTGCCAAATCTGAGTTAATGGTGGAAGAAGTTATAGATAGGAGAGAGAAAAGGAACAATTAGTGGAGCAGAGAATCCTTAAGGAGTTGAGAGAAGCTAGGATCTCAGAGCATAGGCAAAATGATTAGTTTTAGATGGGAGGAGAAAATTAATTCACCAAGACAGAAAAGAAAGAGTAAAGAATGAGTGTGGATTAGAACAATTATTATGTGTTGGGGAAAAGCTTGAGGGTGTCCTTGCCCTATAGTTATTAATTTTTCTGAAGGATAAAGCAAGGAGTGTGCTGAGGGAGCTGTTTAGGGAAGGGTCTGGGGAAGAAGATAAACCATTAGAATAGAAGCAAAATAGAAAAGGTTGTTAAGGGCATTTTGAGAGAATTGCCTGGCATATTGAGGACTCAACTGAGAATCCACGTGATTGTATAACTTTTCTCCAGCAATATTTAGCAGCCCAAGTATTGTGGCTGTAAGTTTGCCAGCTAGAATTGAAGGGAGGGAGGAGACAACCAGAGAGACAGGTAAGGAAATCGGCACTTTAGTCAGAAAGAATAGAAAGTCCATTATCACGGAGGAATGAAAGAAAAGGGCTAGTTCAGGGAACTATACTTGTAGAACTACATTTCATTTAGGAAACTGATAGGAGATGAGCCTTCCATTTTTATTCCTTCTGGGTTGGGTTGAAAGAATCCTTTTTCCATTTTGCTCTTTTTATTGCTCACTGGAAATTAAAGAGTGGAAATGTCCTTTTTTGGGTCAGTCATTTTTTCAGTATTATTTCCTTGAAAACATCTAAAATTAATTAGCCAGAATTCTGGTAAAAGAATTGTTGATGGGCTCATAGACATCTAAAAAAAGATGATAGCCAATGATTAGCAAGCAGGAGTGTTATAGAAAGATTGCTTTACCTGGTAATGACTGGGTCAAAGACATAGGGCAGATTTATGAGAAGTTTATATAAAGCAATAAGAAAATCCCAGAAGATATTAATTAAAAAATGAGCAGAGCAGATGAACAAATCACAGAAGACAAAATTAAATAGCTAATAAACATGAATAAATACTTGTAATCAAAGAAAAATCAAAACAGAAGTATCATTTTTCACCTATACGATGAGCTAAATTTTTTTAAGGCAGATGCTCTCACCTGCTATTGGCAGTATAAAATTGAAAGTTGTTTCTGGGAAGCTGTTGGGCAACATTGAGGGCCTTAAAAATAGTTAAAGAGAACAGACTTTATAGGCAGCTAAACTTGGATTTGCATTTTGTCTCAACCACTTAACAGCAATGTGACTTTGGGCAAGTAACTTAGCCTTGGCTTTTCCATCTGTAAAATGGGAATAATGTGCCTTCCCTAGAGGGTTTTTGTCAGGATTAAATAAAATAATGCATGTGCTAAGCACATGGTAAGATTATAATCTATCCTAATCAGAGACATAGACAAAGATGTACATGATAATGTTTATATTAATGAGAAATTATAAATAACCTGAATGATTAATGCAAAGGGAATGGTTAGTTATAGTGCCTTCTCTATGATAGATTATTTATGCAAACATTAAAAGCTCTTTTTTTAAAAACTAATGGCAAAACAATGTTCACAACATGGAGAAAAGCAGAACACAAAACTATGTTTTGTATCTGTAAAATTTTTTTAGAAAGATGTATATACATAGGAAAAAAGACTGGAAGGAAACACACCAAAGTGATAACAGTGGTTCTGAAAGGTGGGATTAGAATTATCTTCATTTTCATCTTTTGTATGTTTTCTAGGTATTTTTTTTTTTACCTGTATAGAAGTCAGGGAACTCTTCTTAGAGGAGGTGACTTCTAAACTAAATTTTGAAGTATGGTGATTATAATAGCTAACTTTATTGAGTACCTACTGTGCCAAGCAAATAATCAAGTGGGTAAAGGTGGGGAAGAAATTCCAGGCAGAGAGCATATAGGCAAAAGTAGATGAAAGTATCTTAAATAGGGAAGAATAAGTAGTTGGTTTTGGCTAGGGTGCAGAATTGAAACTGGGTTTGATGGTAAGAGATGAAGTTTTAAAGGTAGATGGGGTTAAATCACGAAGGGCTATATACTATGTCAAACCAAGCCTTTAAAGGGAGAAACATGCTTTAGTAAGATCATTCTAGAAGCAGTATGAAGAATGGATTGGGAGGGAGACCAGTAAAGAAACTGAAAACAGTCCAAGTTAAAAATACTGAGGGTGTGAACTAAGGTAAGTAGTGATAAGAATGGAAAGATGGGTTCAGATTGTAGAGATATTGAGGAAGTAGAATTGTTATCTTCATAAATGGTTGACAATGAGGGGTATCGGTAAAGGGTAGGGAGAATTCCAGATAATGCCAAATACTCATGGGCTCTGGTGGAAACATTCATAAACATTTTTTAGATAACTTAATGGTCATTCCCTTTGATTAAGGAATTTGTACAAGCTTGCAAAGGCATATGTACACATGTTCTGTGCTATACTGTCTGTAATTGAAAAACATGAGTGCATTCTAATTATCCAACAGAAGGAATTTGGATAAGTAAATTGTATACTTTATGATGTTTAACTATGAAATAAAGAATATTTGTATGTTCTGATATCAAAAGATGATATCCTATAAAAGAAAAAAAAATTCAGAAAATAAAGATGATATCCAAGATGTATTGCTGAAAAGTAAGTTACTCAACAGTATATTTAGAAGAGGTCACAAATTCATATCCTGTAGAGGCCAGACAGGTAACATGAGTGATGAAATGGGTTAAGTGGGGACTGGTGAAATGGAGAGCATGTACCCTATCTAAAGGGCATTCACTATTTAGCTTAATTGTTGCCATACAGTGTAGCCAGATCTTCTGGTTTTTCAGGAGAAACAAATCCAGATTTATATGTCAGTTTTAATCTTTAAATATTGGTATCTAATGTAAATCTGTACATAGAACAAAACATGCCTCTTAGCAGACCAAATCTGGCCAAAGGGGTATTAGTTTGTGACTTCTGATGATTCCATTCGTTTTTAAAGATAAATATGTGGGAAAAAATGTGCTATTTCCAAATATGCATAGGAAAAGGCTAGAAGTATGGATACCAAACTGTTAAGTATTAAAAATGATTATCTTTCTAGAGTAGAATTACTGAAGGGAGAGATGGGAGATAATTTTCACTTCTACTTGCTTGCACTTATATATTTGAATTTTTTAAAAAATGAGTATTTTTGTAATTAAAAAAAGGAAATTTCTATTTTTGGAAGGAAGGATAAGTAAATTAGGTATCCAAAATTCTGGTTTAGGCAACTGGATGGATGGTGGTCTTGTCGACTAATAGTGGAGATACAGGAGGAGCAGTTTTGGAGAAAAGGTGGTAGAGTTCAATTTTGGATATATTGTATTGAGGTAGGACATGCAAATAAAGACTTTTAGTAGGAAGTTAACTATTTATCGGCCTAAAGCCCAGGAGGGAAGTTTGTACTGTAAGTATGGATTTTTTCAAGTCATCAGCATATGAAAATATAAATAGATGAACTCAAGTAGGGTGTAGGTACATTCCTTAAACTCCCTGATGTCATATGTAAAATATGGTCATATATTTTTCTGGCTAGGTTATCAAAGTTCTGTGTGACCCCCAAAAGTAAAGAATCACTGAAAATGGACTTGAAAATTTCTGTAACATTTAAGGGATCAGATGGTGAATGCGAGAAAGTGGCCAAAATGAAAACAGGAAAATCAGAAGAGAGTAACGTCTTAGAAAGCAAGAGAAGAGAATTTCAAGGATGGAAAATGGCCAATAGGTCAAATGCTACAGAGAAGACTAAAGAGCTTTTTCAGTAAAGTGGTAAAATCAAAAGCCAGACTGCTGGGAATATGAATGAATAGGAAGTAATAAAGTGGAATTTTGCCTCTAAAAGGAAGAAGGTAATAATATGTTGAGGGAGGTGAAGGCAGTTGGGCAAAGAGGACCTTTGTATAGATAGATGAAAGACAGAAACATTAAGGACATGAGGTCTCTATGGTGGTGGGAAGTAGACATTGAGAAAATTTCTGCCCATTGACCTCTTATTTTCTCTGTAAAGTAGGAAACTTTTGCTGAGTGGGTGATAGGGTGGGAGACAGAATTTGAAAAGATAAGGGTTTGAATTACCTGTTGTAGGAAATTGAAAAAGGAGCTGATTTATGGGGATATTTCAGAACTGCTGAGCAGCTCTTGAGGGTTTAGTTGTAGTTGGTGACCAGTAAATTTTATTGCAGCATAAATTGGCACAGTTGTGTGATAGTCTTTGTCATGTTCATCAGACCAAGTTAGGGAACTGAGAATGCAGATGATGGAATTGATTTGGGATTCCAGATTTGTTTTGTGAGTGTGTTGGAAAGATAAGAAATTGAGGGTGTAAACAAGAGAGTTTCAAGCTTCTCAGACTTTGTCTTCCTTTATGATAGAGGATTGTGCTGTACTCTTCAGTTTGGGAGAGTAGCCCAAAGTAGCTCTACCAAAGCCTGAAATTTGTCAAAGAATAGAGTATGGATTAGAGTGGACTTACTGATAGAATTCATGAACTATTATTGTAAGCAGTAATTGAAGAAAATGTGGCATTGGTGTGGAGAAAGTGGTCATGGTGGCTGCTAGGGGTAGGGAGTGGGAGGAAGAGATGTGATGTGGGGGCATTTTTGGGGGTTGGAGTTGTCCTGGCTGGTGCTGCAGGGACAGTTACCAGACATTGTATGTCCTCCCATGGCCCACTGGGTGGACTGTGGGAGAGTGTGGGCTATGATGTGGTCCATTGGCCATGAGGTGCAGCGGTGCTCAGAGATGTATTCACCAAGTGCAGTGAATGTCTCATGATGATGGAGGAGGTGGTTGTTATGGGTGGAGGAGTGGGGTGAGGGGGGTGGGGGGTATATAGGGACCTCATTTTTTTGAATGTAACCTTAAAAAAATAAAGACCAAAAAATAATAATAAAAGTACCAGAAAAAAAAAACCTCATGCGAATTTTTGCGTTAGGCTTATCTGCTTGTACTTTAACATGTTTCAGATTTCTTCCAAATTACTTTATATTTCTACCCAGCCCCCCATCTTCCAGTAAAGTTGCTGTTGTAAGAACACAATGATCCTATAGCTTACTTTGGCATATTGTTAAATATTACCTTAGTTTGCAGAGCATGGGGACTGATTAAGGAAGAAGCTTAAGCCAGGAGAGGCTTGATAGGTTGGAAGACCAGGAGTTAACCTATCTGGAACTTTCCTTGAGGTAAAAGTGAGAGAAGAAAAAAAAATCAGACAATCAGACACACACAAGGCTATGGAAGAGTCGGATATTAGAGTTGAAACTTTTAGAGGTGAAGCAGTTTTTGGTGAAGATAATATTCTGGATATAGCCATGGTTATATTTAGCTGGAGTGGAGGTGCAAATCATTGCCATCAAGATTTGCAAGAATTTTGGATGAGTGGTATATGTACGCATTATAGTAACCCAAGATGATGGGAGGGATTTGGAGTAGAGAGGAAGATTGTGCCAGGTATGTAAGTCCTTGGTGAATATGAGTTGGTTGATGGAAGAGTAAAGATTGCAAACTCAGGTGGCTTACAGGGACCAGGCAAGTAATGTAAATGAGTGAAGTTGGCCAGGAGGGGGATCTTGGTGAACTGAAAGAGTACATAACCACATCTAAAAGGGCATTTTGTTTCATCTGATTGTTTTCATCAGTGTTGCTAGGTCTCTTCTTTCAGCATCTTCAATAGAAGCTGAAAATCTGGATTTTTGTGTGATTGCAAATAGTTTTAAAAATTTTAATTTTGTGAACCAAATAAAAGTATGTGCAGGCCAAGTCTGGCTTCAATACAGTGGTTTTCAACCTCTCACATAGTAGAGAACAAGCCTCAAAGAGGGAAGAATTTTTTTTTCCTGAGGGAAAGTAAGTTAATGATTTTGTAGCTGCAGTGGACAGCCAAGAAGACTCACTTCCTTCCCTCCTTAGCCAAGGGTGAAAGAAACTTCTGAATAGGGCTGAAGGAGTTAGTGGTATCATGTGATAAGAAATGTGACTTCTGTCCTACACTGACATTTTTGAATTAAAGGTACATATGAGATGTTTCCTACTACCTAGTACTATATACAAACTAATACTTACGTTTAAAACTTAGGTTCACCAATAATACGAACCTGACTTTGTTTTTAATTAGTAGTAACAGAGTTCCTGTGGACTCAATTCCCTACTGTCATGTTGTCTCTTCATCATTAAGGCTTTGAATTTCTTGGCTATATTCACCCAATTAGTCTAAATAAACTCAGATCATTTTTGTTAGGTTCTAATTTGTCCCTAAATAAATAAATAGTATTGAAGTCTTAATCTATAGAATAATATGGAGAGTGCATATCTTTGTAATATTGCATTTCTCCAAATAAGAGCTTGTGTTCCTTCATTTATTTACATTTTCTTTTATGTCCCTCAATAAAGGTTTCTTGTTTTCTTCATATACTTTCTAGGTATTTTTTGTTTTAATTTATTCTGGTATTTTTCAATTCTTTTTGTTGCTATTGTGCTTGTGTTCTCCTTTGTTGAGTTTATTCCTAGGTAATATACAAGTTGTGCTGCTATTGTGCATATACTCTTTGTTTTCTAAGTGGTTTAGTTGGTTTGAAGAATGTGAATAGATGTTTTGGTATTGTTCATAGGTTAATATATGCTTAAATTATATCCATAATACTAGTTTCTGAGTTTATGCTATGAGTCTGCTTTGTAAATTTGGCCACTTAATTATAAAAAATAAAATTCCTTTCTTCCTTCAATGACTCTCCTTAAATTGGGCCCCAATGTAAATATTTCCATATGAAGATAGAATTTCTCACATCATTGGGGAAGACTAAAAGAAAACTCCCTCAGTCCAGTTTTAGCCTCTTGTTGCCATCTTCTCTCTCCATTTTGTTTTGTTTTGTTTTTAATCGTTCATTTCTCACTTAACTTTGCTCTGGCCTCTACCCTCCCCAGTCTTCCAAGTGAACAGTGTTGCATAATTGCCCAATATAATAGGCAATTTTCAGTCCTTTTACCTCCTCCCCCTGGGATTTGATGCTGTCAACATACTCCTTTCCTGAAAACTATGATTGGCTTCAGTGACACCTTTCAGCTCTTTTTCCTCCTACCTTTTTTTAAAAAAGCAATTTTATTCAGATATATTCACATATCCATGTAGTCTATCCAGAAGTGTACAGTCATTGACTTTTAGTATAATCACAGTGTTCTACATTCATCACCACAGAAAATTTTAGAACAATTTCATTACTCCACAAAGAAAAACTCCACACCCTTAGCAGTCACCTTTCAATACCTCTACCCTTATAGGGATGTAAGATACCTTTATATGTTGGATATTAGACACTTATTAGATAAGTTGTTCCCAAATATTTTCTCCTGTTGGGTAGGCTGCCTTTTCACCTTCTTGACAATGTCCTTTGAAACACAAGTGTTGTAAGTTTGAAGAGGTCCTATTCATTTTTTTCTTTTTTGCTCATGTTTTCAGTGTAAGGTTTAAGAAGCCATTTCCTACCACCAGCTCTTGAAGATGTTTCCTTCTAGTAGTTTTATAGTCCTGGATTTTATATTTAGGTCTTTAATTCATTTTGAGTTGATTCTTGTATAGGGAGTAAGATAGGGGTCCTCTTTCATTCTTTTGGTAATGGATATCCAGTTCTCCCAGCACCATTTGTTGACGAGACTTTTGTCCCATTAACATGGACTTGGTAGTTGTGTCAAAGAACAGTTGGAAAAAACAAAACAAACCAGTTGGCTTAGAGGTGAAGGTTTATTTCTGGACTCTCAAATCAGTTTGGGTAGGATTGATACCTTCATGATATTTAGTCTTTCCATAATCTTTCCATAAACGTGGAATATCTTTCTATTTGTTTAGGTCTTTGATTTCTTATAGCAATGTTCTGCTAGTTTTCTGCATATAGGTCCTGTACTTCTTTGGTTAAATTAATTCCTAAGTATTTGAGTCTTTTTGTTGCTCTGGTAAATGGAATTTTCCCCGATTTTCTCCTCAGATTGTTCAGTACTAGTGTACAGAAACATTACTTACTTTTGTGTGTTGACCTTGTATCCTGCCACTTTATTGAACTTGTTTATTAGCTCAAATAGCTTTGTTATAGACATTTAGGGATTTTCTAAATATAGGATCACATCATATGCGAATAGTCCACAGAGTTTTATTTGCTTTTTTCCTATTTTGATGTCTTTTTTTTTCTTGTTTAATTGCTCTAACTAAAACTTCTAGCAAAATAATAATAATGGTGACAGTGGATATCCTTGTCTTGTTCCTGATCTTAGAGGGAAAGCTTTCAACTGTCCCCCATTGAGTACTATGTTGGCTGTGGGTTTTTCATATATACCAAACCTACAAAAAAAGGTTATCCTTTCTGCTATTCTTGCCTCACTGTTCTCTAAGCCTTTTTCTCCTATTTTTTTCTTATGAGCTGTTTAAGTCTTCCTTTAATAATTCCTGCAAAGGTAGATTTCATTTTTATAGACTCTCTCTGTTTCTGTTTATTTGTGAATATTTTAAACTTGCCTTCATATTTGAAGGACAGTTTTGCCGGATAAAGAATTCTAGGCTGGCAGTTTTTCTCTTTCAGTATCGTAATTATACTATTGCTTTTTCACCTCCATGGTTTCTGATAAGAAATCCGCACTAAGTCTTACTGTGGGTGTCCCTTGTAAGTGATGGTTTGCTTCTCCCCTGTTGATTTCAGAATTTTTCTTTATCGTTGACGTTTCACATTCTGAGTAATATGTATCTTGGGGTAAGTCTGTTCATATTTATTCTGATTGTTCTGATTGGGGTGTGCTGTGTTTCTTAAACAATCTTAAGTGCATTTCTTTCATGAGAGTTGGGAAATTCTTTCATGAGAGTTGGGAAATTTTCAGGCATTATTTCCTCAAATACTCTTTCTGTCTCTTTTCCCTTCTCTTCTCCTTCTAGAACTCCATGACACGTGTGTTGTGCTTCATGTTATTCAACTACCTGGGCCTCTGCTCAATTTTTTCCATTCTTTTCTCTCTCTCTTCTCTTTGTCCAATTTCAGCTGTTCTGTCTTCTCTATCACTTATTCCTTCTGTCATTTCAAGTCTGCTGTTCTATGCCTCTAATGTGTTTTTTAAACAAATCAATTTTACCAATACTTATTAATAAAGCATACATTTCATCCAAGGCGTACAATCAGTGGTATTGGCATAATTACATAATTGTGCTTTTATCACTTCAGTCATTATTAAAGCATTTTCATTATTTCAAAAATAATAAAAATCAGAAAAACAAGGAAATTCTTCGCCTTTCAATCTCTCTATGCTTCCCCTGCCGCACACAGCTGCTATTTCTGGATATTCTTGCACATTTATTTATTTTTAAGAAGTTTTATTGAGATATATTCACATACCCTATGATCTGTCTAAAATGTATATTCAGTGGCTTTTAGTATAATCACAATTTTGTGCATTCATTACCATAAGCTATTTTAGAACAATTTCATTACTCCGAAAAGAAAAACTCCACACCCCTTTGCAGTCTCCTCTCAATCCCTCTATCCTTCCCCAGCTTTACATAAACACTAACCTAATTTCATCTTTTTAAATTGGTTTGTATTTACATTTTATATAAATGGAATCATACAGTGTGTAGTACTTTGTGTCTGGTATTGTTCACTTAGCATAATGGGTTTTTTGTCTGATACTAACATTTTGTAACATTAACATTCATTTGTTCAGTTTCAAAGAAAAACAGTCTTATATATGCAGTAATTCCCCTGTTCCTATTTCACATGAGGTTCTACTATGAGATACAGTCCCATGTTACTTTTTTAGCTTTCCTTCTAACAATATACACGATCCTTACAACCACTTTCCCTTTCAACCACTGTCTCTCATTTCCCTTTTTTTTTTAGATTTTTATTTTTATTTCTTTCCCCTCCCCGCCCCCCGTTGTCTGTTCTCTGTGTCCATTTGCTGCGTGTTCTTTGTCCACTTCTGTTGTTGTCAGTGGCACGGGAATCTGTGTTTCTTTTTGTTGCATCATCTTGCTACATCAGCTCTCCGTATGTGTGGCGGCATTCTTGGGCAGGCTGCACTTTATTTTGCACTGGGTGGCTCTCCTTACAGGGCGCACTCCTTGTGCATGGGGCTCCCCTATGCGGGTCACCCCTCTGTGGCAGGGCACTCCTTGCACGCATCAGCACTGCGCATGGGCCAGCTCAGTCAAGGAGGCCCGGAGTTTGAACTATGGACCTCCAATGTGGTAGACGGACACCCTATCCACTGGGCCAAGTCCGCTTCCCTCTAATGTATTTTTTATCTCACCTATTGTGTCTTTCATTCCCATGAGCTCTGTTATTTCTTTATTCACATTTTCAAATTTTTCTTTTTGCTCTCTCAATGTCTTCTTTTTTTTGTTTGTTTGCTTGCTTACTTTGTTTTTGTTTTTGTTTTTTTTAATTGATTTTGTAAAAATATTACATTAAAAAAATATGAGGTCCCATTCAACCCCACCACC
Organism: Dasypus novemcinctus; assembly: GCF_030445035.2. NCBI lineage: Eukaryota > Metazoa > Chordata > Mammalia > Cingulata > Dasypodidae > Dasypus > Dasypus novemcinctus. The sequence continues at coordinate 79,103,539 of NC_080704.1, forward strand.
CCCACCGCACCCCTCCCCCCCCCCCCCAGTACACTCACTCCCATCATCATGACACATCCATTGCATTTGGTAAGTACATCTCTGGGCATCTCTGCACCTCATGATCATTGGTCCACATCATGGCCCACACTCTCCCCCATTCCATCCAGTGGGCCCTGGGAGGATTTACAATGTCCGGTGATTGCCCCTGAAGCACCATCCAGGGCAACTCCAAGTCCCAAAGGCGCCTCCACATCTCATCTCTTCCTGCCATTCCCCATACCCATCAGCCACCATGTCCACTTTTCCCACTCCAATGCCACCTTTTCTCTGTGTACCTTGGATTGGTTGTGTCCGTTGCACCTCTATGTCAAGAGGAGGCTCAGATTCCACATGGTTACTGGATGCAATCCTCCTGCTTTCAGTTGTAGGCACTCTAGGCTCCATGGTGTGGTGGTTGTCCTTCTTCAACTCCATCTTAGCTGAGTGAGGTGAGTCCAATAAATCAGATTGTAGGAGCTGGAGTCTGTTGAGGCTCAGGGCCTGGCTATCATATTGTCAGTAAAAAGATTCAATCCCCTAAATATATCTTAAACCCCAATACCAACTACAATTCCAGTAAAGTAGCATGATAGTCTTATGAAAAGAGATCCCCTCTGGGTCCAGTTTCATCACGCAGAAACACCAGCTCCAAAGAAGGGCCATCTGACATGGCAGTGAACCCTATCTGCCATGACCATAGACCCCGTGGGTCCCTTTAGCCCTCAAAGGAACCAATACTTGGGGGTTGTATCTACTTTATCTGTCTCTTAGACTCTGCTCAGTTGTGCATAAGGGCAATCCTTCTGACAGCCTCCAGACTCTTTTTTTTTAGAGACTCATAGCCATATAAACTCATTTCTCCTTTCTATTTCCCCCTTACATTAGGTCAAACAGCATTTTAAAGTCATATTATTCTATGTAGACAGGGATATTCTACTGATCCGCATCGAACCTTCAATTCAAGGTCATTTTCCAGTTGCATTATCAGTTGTTAGTTGATAGTGATCCCTTGTGCCAGGGAGGCTCATCCCTGGGTGTCATGTCCCATGCTGGGGGGAAGGCATTGCATTTAGATGCTGAGTTAGGCTTTGAGACTGGCCAAATTTGAGTAACATGAAGGCTGTCAGGAGGAAATTCCCAGGCACAATGCTGCTCTAGGCCTTGTTCTTATTTCAGGCATATAGGCTCACAAGCATAGTCATTAGTATCAGGGGCTCACTGTTAGACCCTCATTCCTTCTCGGTCCTTGCCGCTGCACCTGGGGGACTGCCGCTGCTCCCCTAGGGACCACGGCACAGCACCCCCGGCCAGGGACCCAGTACCCCCCAGCTGTAGTTTTTAATTGTTGCCACTATGAGTATATCCAAACATTACCATGCACCCTGGACATATGCCCTGTATAGCTCCCTGTCAGCCATATATCACCTGTCAATAGTATCCTATACCAGTATTCCTCTGCTGCCATTGTTGGACCACTCTGGGAGCCAGATCAATGTCTTCTTGACATCCTTCATCTCTTTAGCCATATTGTCTTTCGACTCATTAATTTGATTTTGGAAATTTGTGTGAATCTCATTGATTAGTTATCTCAAATCCTGTGTCTTATCTGGGACTTTGCTATATTCTTTTGCTTGGGCCGTTTCTTCCATTTTCTCAGTATGACTTGTAATTTTTTGCTGATGTCTAGGCATCTGATTAGGATGGGGAGTTTACTCTCTTTTGTAGAGATTTAGTGGTGGAAGGCTTATGTTACTGCCATTCTTGGATTCTTGGTTCAGTCTCCTGTAGGTCTTTAGGATTGTCCCTGTTGCTTAAACCTGGGCCATGGACCCAGTGATGGGTTGCAGATCCATTTCCAAGGACCTTGGTGAGGAAGGCTGTAGAGGCCAGAAAAAGCATCTCTCACTTATTTTTTTATCTTTTAAATTTTTATTCTCCCACTCCCCCGAAATGGCTACCTCATCTGTCTGTTCATTGTCTGCTCATCTTCTTTTTAGGAGGCACCTGGAACTGAACCCGGGACCTCCCAGGTGGGAGGCAAGTACTCAGCCTCTTGAGCCACTTCCACTCATGGGTGCAGCTTATTATGGCCTGTCTTTAGAAGACACCAGGGACAGAGTCCAGGACCTCCCATGTTGGAGGTGGGCACCCAATTGCTTGAGCCATTCTGCTCCCCACTTCTTTTAATTTCCTGACGTGTACTTCCTTGGTCCACCAGCAGATGGTGCTCTTAGCAATCTCAGTTCAAAGCCTGGTCAGAGTATGTTGGCTGCAACATGGACTGGACCAGTGTGATGGAGGATCTTGGCCTGGAGGTTATTCAGAGCCTTGCAGTTCAAACTTTCTCAGAGGCTGTTGAACCTTTGCTGGCAGCCCCTTCCCCTTTCCTGGGTAGGAAATAATTCCACTCCCCTCTGTGTCCTCAGCAACCAGTCCTGGTCAGTAGGGAGGGTGATTGAGAGGGTTGGCTCTCTTTAGTCCCCCTAGTTCCCAGGGCAAACAATGGCATGGCCCCTCCCAGCTTAGAAGGACTTGTGGGACATAGCAGACCAAATTTGTTGGCCAAAAGCTGAATCAGTCTTAGGCTGCATCCGTCTGTCTCTCGTTTCCTGGGAAGGTGGATCCCTGCAGCCCCCTCTGTCTGTATCTGCCAGCCTGAGGTCGGAGAATTCAAAATTGTCTGTTCATACGGTGGGAAAAGGGCCCTGGTGGCTGAAGCTGCAGCTTCTACTCATAGTCTTTCCGTTGAGATTTTTTTTCTTGATTCAGGTTTTTTGTTTGTTATTTTATCCATTGAGATTTTTTTCCTGTGCTGTTCTCTCCTGGGTGGTGTCCAGCCTTCCTCTGGTATCCTAAACCCTAGAACAATATTTCCAGACCATTTCTGCCTGTCCTCTGGCTGCTTTTCTGGGAGAGGAGAGTCCTGTGTCTTTTCTAATCCACCGTTTTCCTTCCTCCTACCTTTTAACACTATTCCTTCAATCTCCTTTGCTGAGTATTTTTCTACCTATTATAATTCATCCATCTCATTACTGATGATTCTCAGCTCCATTCTAGCTAAGATTTATGTCTCCAACTATCTGCTGCATATTTTCTCTTGGCTGTCCTAGAGGAATATCAAACATACCTCAAACTGAACTTACCATCTCTCCTTCTAGCCTTCTCTACTCCACCTTTCTCCCTTCATCCTTATTTACTCACTCCTGTACTATTTTATCTGGGTTTAGTGGCACATCTGTATATCACTTAGTTGGTATATCTAGAAACATCATCATCTTTCTTTCCTATGGTTAAGTCCCCGACATCTAATACATCACTAATGCTGTCCGTGTATTTTGCCTAGATTATTACAGTAAACAGTCACCTGGTCAGTATCCCAGCCTCTAGACTTAATTCCTTCTAAATTATCATCTGCATTTTTGTCAGACAGGCCTCTTCTTTAAAAATAAAAACAATAGCCTACCAACCCCATTAAGATGGTGGAGTGAGATGCTTCAGGGCTCTGCCTCACAGAAGCTTTGAACTATGAGTAAGAACTGGGAAAAAAAAAACTTTCTCAAAGCTCCAGACAATATTTAAAGGACTGCAGCAATAGGGCAAGTGCCAAATCAAGAGAAGGACTAATTTTCTTGATATCAGGGCATCCTGGCCAATTCTTCCTCCATTCTTCACCTGCTTGGGACGGAGCCAGCCTATGTTCCCAGTGCAAATTGCTGATCCTGGTTCTGGAGGGAGCAGAGTAACTTGTGCACATAGTGTGAGCAAGGATGTTTGGCCCAGTCTGTCTAGTGGTAGCCTGGGGAACTCACCATCCCAGAACTTATCCTGTGTGTGGAAGGTAGATCACAGAGCTCTCCTACAGAATATTATGGGAGAGCAGTCAAGTAGTTGCCTGGAAGAAAGAATCGATGAGAGGCTATACAGTGTATGCCTGGGACCTTGAGGAAACTGTTTCATAGGGAAGAGGAGATATTCAGAAATGTGTAAAGAGGGGAATTCTAGGACTACTCATGCATGCTGAAAACCGCATAGACAGGAAGAAAAGAAGCATAGACGGAAAGCAAAAGAGAGGCCCCTACACTTTGGCCTGGAGCTATTCTCTGAATTCATTGTATGAATAAACTCTGAAGGAGAGCCCTGGCACAGATAATCTGCAAAGACTGGGAAAGGTGTTCCTCCACCCCCTTTTTTTTCGTTCAAGGAAAGCGCTTTCATAACACTAAGAATACAAGACTAAGGAACAGATGCCACAGAGTCTTAACTTCTAGGAATAACACAGTAAATTTCACAAATGGCAACAAAAGATTATAAAACATGAAGACACAGGGCATGATGGTCCAGGAAAAGGAGAAGATTAAAGCGTTAGTAACCAACAAGGAAAGCCAAATCAGGGACATACCAAAGACATTTTAAAAATGGTCCTAAATATGCTCAAAGATCTAAAGGGAAACATGGACAAGAACTTTAAGGAAATCAAGGAAATGACAGAGAGGCACAAAGAGAATACCTATAGAGAGATGGAAATCATGAAAAGGAAACAAACAGCTGAAGACCATAGTAACAAATTCCTTAGAAGGGCTCAGCAGCAGATTAGAGCTGGTGGAAGAAAGAATTGGGGAACTTAAAGATAACAATTGAAATTATCCAATCTAAGGAGTGGAAGAGAAAAGTAAACAGATTGCAGTACCTGTGAGACATCACCTGGCGTACTAATATATGTATTGTGGTTGTGGGAGTCTCAGAAGGAGAATAAAGAGGCAGAATATTCAAGAGAAATAATGGCTATAAACTTTCCTAATTTAAGGAAAGACATGAATACACGTATCCAAGAAGCTTAACAAACCCCAAACAGGATAAACCCAAATACAGTTGCCATGGCATATTATAATCAGACTGTCCAATGCCAAAGATAAAGAGAATTCTGAAAGCCACAGGAGCAAAGCGATGTGTCACATGCAAGGGGGCCTAATAAGATTGTCAGTTTCTCATCAGAAACCATGGAGGCAAGAAGGCAGTCGAATGATATATTTAAAGTGCTGAAAGCAAAAAATTGCCAACCAAGAATTCTAAATCTGGAAACACTGTCTTTTAAAAATAAGAGTTTAAATTATTCCTAAACAAAAACTGAGGGAATTTGTCACCACTTGACCAGCATAATAACCAGAGATGCTGAAGAGAGTTCTGCAGGTTGAAAGGAAAGGACACTAGACAATACAACAAAGCCCCATGAAGAAATAAGGATCTCCAGTAAGGATAACATCGATAAATATAAATGCCAGTATGATGGTATTTTTGGCTCATAACTCCTTTTTACTTCCTACGGGATTTAAAAGAATGCCTAAAATGATGAATCGGATTTTGCGCTCATAATGTATAAACATGCAGTTTGTCACAGGAACTATAAAAGGTGGGAGGACACATGGATATAGGAACATAGTATGTATATACAATTAAAAAGTTAAGTCACTAAGCAAAGAAGAATGTTAAGAGATTTGGGATATTAAATTTAAGCCCCATGGTAACTACAAAGAAAATAAGGGAGAATATGCGAGCTCATCAAGACAGAAATTAGAGTACAAATTGTCAGGATCAGGGAGAATGGAGAGGTAATGCAAAATGTAGGGTTTCTGTTTGGGGGGATGTTTCTGAATGTCTCAGTAATGGAAGGTGGTGAGGCTACCACAACAGTGTAAAATATAAGTAATCCCATTGAATGATATACCTGAGTGTTTGAGATAGGAAAGTTAATATATGTTCTCACAATTTTTTTAAAAACATCTAAAGAGAATGACAAGTGATTCTGGACAGGATCTAATAATGGAAGAGTAGTAGGCACAAATGGGCGTTCTTTTCTTGAACTTGATAACTGCACTTAGCGTGATTACATAGCTGAATATCCTTGTTCTCAGATCTGCATGGCAGTAGTAAGTGTTCAAGGAACATGATATATACAACCTATATTCAAAGTGTTCAGAAAATGAATGGATGGATAGATATGTAGATGGGTAGAATGATATGGCAAAATTGGGAAAATATTAAAAGTTGATGGATCTGGATATCAGGGATAGGAGCACGTTGGCATTCTCTGTATGGTGTTTGTATTATTTTTTTAACTATCTTGTATGTTTGAATATATTTCAAAATAAAAAGTTAAAAAAAAATAAAAACAGTAGTTCCTCCTCTTTATACAAAGATCAAACAATATAGAAATACAGGGAGCAGATGTGGCTCAAGCAGTTGAGTGCCCACCTCCTACATGGGAGGTCCCAGGTTTGGTTCCTGGTGCTTCCTAAAGAAAAAACAGTCAATGAACAGACAACGAGCAACAACAACAACAACAAAAAATGAGCAGGGAGCGGATGTGGTTCAAGCAGTTGTCTACCTCCCACATGGGAGGGCGGTCCTAGGTTCTGTTCCCAGTGCATCCTAAAAAGAAAAAACAATGAGCAGGCAATGAGCAAAAAAACAAACAATAAGCAAAAAACAATGAACAAACAGGTGAGGGAGCCATCTCAGGGGAGGAAAAAACCAATATAGAAATACATAAAATTAATACCTCTGCTTACCTTCCTGTGCCTGTCTCCCATAGTGTTACTCCCCAGAGGTAGTGGTTTGGTGTATATACATCTGTAATTTTTCTGTGCTTATACAAGGCATGCTCTATAAATACACATAGGTTTTTTTAAATGGATTTTTTAAATTTTTAAAAAATTTTGGTTTTTTTTTGAAGCTACATAGATCACAAAAAATGTTACATTAAAAAATATAACAGGTTCCCATATACCCCCCCACTCACCTCCCACCTCCCCCACTCCTCCCACATCAACAACTTCTTTCATCATTGTGGCACATTCATTGCATTTGGTGAATACATTTTGGAGCACTACTGCACTGCATGGGTTACAGTTTTACATTGTAGTTTATACTCTCTCCCGGTACTTTGAAGGAATAAAATAAGGTTTAGAGTGGACTTAATGGTATTCTACTATAGAACTATTGTGACTAGTAATGGAAGAAACTGTAGCATTGATGTGGAGAAAGTAGCCATGGTAGTTGCTGAGGACAGGGAGAGGGAGGAAGAGATGTGATGTGGGGGCATTTTCGGGACTTGGAGTTGTCCTAAATGATATTGCAGGGACAGATGCTGGACGTGAAATACACAGTTTTTTTTTTTTTGTATAAATTGGTTATTAAAAAATAGATTAAGTGAAAAACCTTGTGCTCTCCGGAGGGGTGTGTATTCTGTTTGTATTGAGTGAAGTATTATATATACATGTTTCTGTTTTAGTTGGCTTAGAGTACCATATAAGACTTGTATTTCCGTATTAATTTCCTGACTAGATGTTCTGTCCATTATTGAATGTTATTTATTACCTTTCTCCAACTGTTAATGTGGAATCATCAATTTCTCTTTACACAGTTTTTAAAATTTATTTTTGTTCATTTTACAAAGATTGCTGCTGTTATAATTATTCTGTAATTAACTTTTTTTGCTCACATATATCCTGCTCCTCTTTTATTTATTTGTTTGTATGTGTATATTTTAAGAGATACAGGAATTTGAACCCAGGACCTTGTACATGAGCTATATCCACTCAACTACTGAGCTATATCCGCTCCCTTTTTTTTTTTTAATTTTGAAAGAATCATAGGCTCAGGAAGGCTCAAAATAATATAAGGAGACCCATGTACCCTTTACCCAGCTTCTGCCAGTGATGACATCTTAATGTAGCTGTAGTTCAATATCAAAACCAGGAAATTGTTATTAGTATAACACTGTTAACTACATTACAGTCCTTTTTAGTGTTCACCTTTTTTAAAATCTGCATTCATGTGTGTGTGTATAGTTCTGAGCAATTTAATGCCCTGATGAAATGTGTGTAACCATCACAATCAAGATTTAGAACTGCTTTATCATCATTGAAGAACCCCCTCATGGTACCTCTTTGTATTTCCACACCCACACACACATGCACGCACCATCACTGTTCTGTCCCCTGGCAACCACTAATCTGTTTGCCTTCTCTATAGTTTTAACATTTGGGCATGTTAATATAAACCAAGTAATAAAATATGTAACCCTTTAAGATTGCCTTTTTTTCATTAAGCATAATTCCCTTGATATTAATCCAAATTATTGTATGTATTAATAGTTTTTTTTTCATTCCTGAGTAGTATTCCATTGTATGGATGTACCAGTGTTGTAAGAGTTCCAGGTGCAAAGCCTTTAGTAGTATATGATTTGCAAAGATTTTCTCCTAGTCTGACTTGTCTTGTTTAGTCCCTTAACTGTGTCTTTTGAAAATCAGAAGTTTTAAATTTTTATGAGGTCCAGTTTATCAGTGTTTTCTTTTATGATTTGTGCTTTTGGTGTTGTATTAAGGATCTTTGGAAAGAAAATGAGATTCCTTAGGCTTGACTTGTCCCAAGATAAGTAGAAGAGGTGAGTAGTTGAGAGAGAAGACAAGGAAAGACCAGCAAAAGACCTTTTTGTATATAGGGAGAATGCTTGTTCTGAGAGCTTTTAAGACTTGTATGTATCTTAAAACATTCCCACTATTTGTTACTTTGCCCTTTCTCCTGGTAGATGTAGCAATAAAAATCCTGAGAAGACGAAAAAAATCTTGTCTAACCCAAACTCACAAAAGTTTCTCTTCTAAAAGTTTTTAGTTTTATGTTTTACATTTAAATCCATGGTCCATGATCCATTTTGAGTTAATTTTTGTATATGGTATGAGGTTTTATGATAAGGTTAATTTTTTTTTGCCTGTGGGTGTCCAGTTGTTCAAGCATTATTTGCTAAAAAGACTATCCTTTCTCTGTTGAATTGCTTTTGGTTTCATTTACTTTGTCAAAGTCAGTTGAGTGTTCATGTTTTTTGTTACTGGGTACTCTTTTCTATTCCCCTGATCTGTCTGTCTCTCCCTCTGCCACTCACTTGATTATTATAGCTATATAATAAGCCATTGGGTAGGGAGATTCCTACACTTCATTATTTTTCAGATTTGTTTTATATTCTAGATTTTTTGCCTTTGCATATAAATTTTAGAAGAAGCTTGTCTATATGCGAAAATCTTGCTGGGATTTTGTTAGGAGTTGAGTTAAAATTATTAATTGAAATCTTTAGTGATCCTCTTTTCATGTTGGTGCATATAGACCTCTATTATTCTTTTTAATGTATTCCATAGTATGGAAATATCATAATTTGTTATTCCCCTGTTGATGGCCATTTAAAGTATTTTTATAATGCTGATTTACATATAGTTTTTCACTACCATAATATTGTGCATTCATGGGAACATTTCCGTAGGAAATTTTGATAGGTCTTCTGATTTTGTGTCCCAGAAAGACTGTACCTATTTAAAGTCAGCTGAACAGTGAGGAAGAATGCCTATTTCCCTACAGCCTCTCCACCACTGGGTATTACAAATGTTTTAAAAATTTGGCCTAATTTTTTCTGCAAAATTCAAGTATATAACCTAAGTAAAAATTTTTATCATTAAAATTGCATAATTATTTATTAAAAATCAAACTGTGGAATTGTATAAAGTGAAAAAGGAAAATACCCCTGTCCTTCCCTCACCCCTACCCCATTCTCCAGAGTAGCCAGTGGTAGGTTTGGTATGAAGTATTCTGGACCTCTTTCTGGTGTATAGTTTATGCTTTTTCTTTTTGACAAATGAAGTAATTTAAATTGTCTTCTACATTTTTTTTTCACTTGACAATATGTTATGGACAATTTTCATTCACAGAAATATGTGATCTTGTTTAAGTAAAATCTTTTCAAATTTCAGATATGTCATTACAGAACTCAAAAAGCAGAGGAGTTAAAAGAACCTCATTATGAATGTTTCTGGGGGAAAAAAAACATGAATTTCTACTTTGTTTTTTAAAATACTTTGGCTGAAGTAGAGGGACATTACCCAGTGGTAATTATCATTTAACATTTCATTTCTATGGAAATACTGCTTTGTTGTTCAAGAATTCAATTTTTGCTTAAATTTGATAGGAAATATTTACATTATCTGTCTTCTCATATACTCTGTATTGGGCTGGTAGATAGTGATATAGCTTCTGGCATTAAGGTAGCATCTCACTGAAATTCTCATACTCAGAATGCCAGCAGTCTGGCATTAAGGTAGCACACTCACTGAAATTTCATGTAGTAAATGAATATGTACCAGAAGATATTAAGGCCACAACAAAGCCCATTTTTTAAAGAACATAATTTGGAAAAAAATGATTTCTTGTTAAAAGAAGAATAAAGGATATGCAGGCTTTGGGCTCGAGTTCCTGTTATGTATTTTCAGGGCACTTTTTGGTGCCAGAAAAACAAACAAAATCTTACTATGAGGGATATAAATCAACACTAACTTATCCCATATTTATTCTAATGTAAGTTATTGGACAGAGTACAGAAATAAAAATATGGGCACAGGTAGATTTAGTGACTTAAATCTTAAGTGATCCCTGTAAGCTCCACAAAGGCAGGAACCATGTCTGTCTTATATCCCTCATGCTTAGGAAAATGCTTGGCAAATAGTAGACACTCAGTAAATATCAGTTAAATGAATGAATGATCAAAGATAGAGGTGGTATGCCACGAGTGAGTGGAGAATAGTGCCATAGAAGCCAAGGAGTTAGAGAGTTTGAAGGAGGAAGAAGTGAATATCAAATATAACAGCCAGTGTTATATGTAACAGATCTAATAATGTTAAGTCTAAAAAAAAAAAGTTCACGGGATTTGGCAGTTAGGTTTGTCACTGTTGACTTGATGAGAACAATTTCAAAGTTGTTAAATGGAGTGGTGGGTCATTTGGGATAAAAGAAGCATTTTCAGGTTTGGGGGGACTTTTCATCAGATAGGCCTTTAATATAAATCCTACCCTCAGTGAGTAAGATTTATCACCCCAGTTCCCCTCTGGATAGTTTCTAGCTTCTTGAGCTTTCCAGTCCAGATTCTGAGTAAGGTTCTGTTACTCAGGTTTGAGAGACCTTACCTCTTATCTTAGAAACTAAATTGCTTAGTTTGCATTTGTTCCACATTCTACATAATATAAAGAACCTATCTACAGTCTGAAAGATTAAATTCACTTCTCTTTACTTTTTACCTATTTTCCTATCTTGATTTGATAGATATCTAAGCCCTGGGAGGGCCAGAACACCCCATCCCCACCCCCACTCTTTGGGATCTGTGGACTATGCAGAGTTGAATTTATTAATTTTAATTTCTTTAGGAATTAGCTGTATAGATTTTTTTCTTTTAAGACCTGGCACTATTTTTTGTTTGTTTAACTTTCTGCTTTCACTGGGATTGGAACAAATGCATATCTCCTATACTGGTGACTGCCAAGATAATTTTTGCTTGTTTTGGTGAGTACTTGTTTTCCTACAAGGGAGGTTATTTTAGTATTTCTGGAAGGATTCTCAAGGGAAATGTGATCCTAGGAATGATCACAGACCTCCTTCTCTCCTTGGTTAGGAAGGGTTGCTTACCCAATTTGTTTTTCTCTGAAACCTTTCAGATAGCTAGCAGCATTAATTTTTGCTTTGCTTTTTGACCAAGAGCAACAAAGCTTGTAACCTTACTTTCTTCTCCTCACATCACTAAAGAGAGAAATATCCTTGATTTTGGTGAAATATCTACTTCCTACAACTGTCGTTGAAATTACCACTGTTTAAGGACATTTGGATTTTAATTGTATGTGATTCTGTAGGCTATTACCAATCCTTTTTTGGAATGAGGCAAAGTACAAATATCTTTCTTCAATAAGACATTTGCATATGCTTTGGCTATAGTTTAATGAGAGAGAGAAAGCAAAAATACACCCAGGAAACCATTTCTTTTTGTAAGTGGGTAGCATATGCCCAAATTCATGTTGAGCACAGTGATAATTCATTGACGATCTTCTCTTTCATGTTCATTTCTGTCTTATCCTAGAAATTCGTTATAACTTGATTCTAATTATTTATATAAGAACCGTTTAGGGACTACAAAATTGGGATTCACTTTCTACTTCAGCATGTATGTCTGACCCGGTCTGTTTGGTGGTGTGGCCTGAGAGACTTGCCATCCTAGAATTTGCCCTATGTGTAAAAGGCACTTCACTAAGCTTGCCTAAGAAATACTGTGGGACAGCAGTAAAATGGGTGCCTAAGGCAAGGAATTGCTGGCTATAATGCAGTGGGGGGACTATGAGGAAATTATTTTCTAGTAAAGAAAGGACGTTCAGAACCACATAAATGGGAGAATTCCTAGGGCCATACTTGCATGCCCAAGACAAGACACATGCAGAAAACATCAGGGAGGCCCCTATGCTTTGGCCTAGAGCTATTTCCTAATCTCACTGTATGGATAAGCCTTGGAAGAGAGCACTCACACAGTCAATCTGCAAAGACTAGGGAAAGTAGTTTTTCTTTCCTTTTGTTGTTTGTTTATTGTTGTTAGCTCCTAGCATTAAAGAAATTCTCTGTCATAACCCTGACTGGTTACAAGCATCAGAATGCCCAGGTTTCAACAAAAGATTACAAAGCATACAAAGAAACTGGGAGGGATGACCTAGACAAAGGAGAAAATTAAAACTTACAATCAATAAGGAGGACTAGACCAGGGACTTAACAGACAAATTTTTTTTTTTAAAAAGTGGTCCTAAATATGCTTACAGAGTAAAAGGAAAACATGGGCAAGAACTAAAGGAAATCAGGAAAATGATAGATGAACACAAAGAGAATATCAATAGATAGAATTATGAAAAGGAACCAAACAGAGCTGAAGACTACAATAACAGAAATAAAAAATTCCCTAGAGAGGTTCAATAGTAGATCAGAGCTGGCAAAAGAGTCAGGGAACTTGAAGATAAGACCATTGAAATCATCCAGTCTGAGAAGCAGAAGGAAGAATGAAGAAAAGTGAACAGAACCTTGAGGTACTTGTGAAATCATCTAGCATATAATTCATGAATTGTGGGAATCCCAGAAGGAGAAGAAAGAGGGAAAGGGACAGAATATTCAAAGAAATAATGGCTAAAAACTTTCTAAATTTAATGGAAGACATGAATACGCACATCTAAGATGCTCAGTGAACCCTAAACAGAATAAACCCAAATAGATCCACACTGCATCATATTATAATCAGACTGTCCAATGCCAGAGGTAAAGCGTATTCTAAAAGCTACAAGAGAGAAAATGTCATACATAAGGGACCCTCAATAAACTTAAATGCCAACTTCTCATTGGAAACCATGGAGGCAAGGCAGTAGGATGATATTTAAAGTGCTGAGAGCAAGAAATTGCCAACCAAAAATTCTTTATCTGGCAAAACTGTCTTTTAAAAATGGAAGGGGGGGCACTGCACTGAACTGAACCCCTAAGATCTGTGTACTTTATTTTATGTGAATTACACCTTAATAAAAAATGTGTATCAACATTTTTTTTAATCCTCAAAAAAGATCAAGAGAAGAGTTATTACTACCTTTTACCATACAGGTATAATTTTTTTATTTTTTATTTTTTATTCATTTTTTTAAAAAATATTACATTCAAAAAATATGAGGTCCCATTCAACCCAACCGCCCCCACCCCCCACTCCCCCCACAGCAACACTCTCTCCCATCATCATGACACATCCATTGCACCTGGTAAGTACATCTCTGGGCATCGCTGCACCCCATAGTCAATGGTCCACATCATAGCCGACACTCTCCCACGTTCCATCCAGTGGGCCCTAGGGGGATCTACAGTGTCCCGTAGTTGTCCGTGAAGCACCACCCAGGACAACTCCACATCCCGAAAACGCCTCCCCATCTCATCTCTTCCTCCCATTCCCCGCACCCAGCAGCCACCATGGCCACCCTTCCCACACCAATGCCACATTTTCTCTGTGGACATTGGATTGGTTGTGTCCATTGCACATCTATGTCAAGTGGGGGGCTTAGATTCCACATGGATACTGGATGCAATCCTCCTGCTTTCAGTTGTAGGCACTCTAGGCTCCATGGTGTGGTGGTTGACATTCTTCAACTCCATGTTAGCTGAGTGGGGTAAGTCCAATAAATCAGAGTGTAGAAGCTGAAGTCTGTTGAGGCTCAGGGCCTGGCTATCATATTGTCAGTCCAGAGATTCAAATCCCCTAAATATATCTTAAACCCCAGCACCAACTACAATTCCAGTAAAGTAGCATGAAAGTCTTGTGAAAAGAGATCCCATCTGAGTCCAGTTCCATCATGCAGAAACACCAGCTCCAAAGAAGGGCCATCTGACATGGCAGTGAACCTCATCTGCCATGACCATAGAACCCATGGGTCTCTATCCCTCAAAAGAACCAATACCTGGGGTTGTATCTACTTTGTCTCTTAGACTCTGCTCAGGTGTGTATAAGGGCAATCCTTCTGACAACCTCCAGACTCTTTTTTATTTAATTTTTTTTTATTGACTTTGTAATATTACATTAAAAATATATATATGAGGTCCCATTCAACCCCACCCCCCCACCCCACCTCTCCCCCCCCCAGCAACACTCGTTCCCATCATCATGACACATCCATTGCATTTGGTAAGTACATCTTTGGGCACCTCTGCACCTCATGGAGACTCTTTTTTTAGAGACTCGTAGCCATATAAACTCATTTCTCCTTTCCATTTCCTCCTTACATTAGGTCAAACAGCATTTTGAAGTCATGTTATTATATGTAGACAGGGATATTCTGCTGATCCGCATTGAACCTTTAATTCAAGGTCATTTTCTAGTTGCATCTTCAGCTGGTATTTGGTAGTGATCCCTCGGTGCCAGGGAGGCTCATCCCCAGGTGTCATGTCCCACGCTGGGGGGAATACAGGTATAATTTAAAATTAAAGGCTCCTGAACACTGAAAGATGGTCAAACTAAAGTCTTAATAACCTAGTAAGATAGTTGTAATTTTATTTGAACAGGATATTTAATTATTCCTTGGAAGGCCCTTCAAAAGTCCCACAACTATATATATAATTTAGTTAATTACAAAAGAAAAATGTACATATACTTTTGAGTACTTTTATTTATAATAAAAGAATGGAGGGAAACGGACTTTGGCCCAGTGGTTAGGGCGTCCGTCTACCATATGGGAGGTCCGCGGTTCAAACCCCGGGCCTCCTTGACCCGTGTGGAGCTGGCCATGTGCAGCGCTGATGCGCGCAAGGAGTGCCGTGCCACGCAAGGGTGTCCCCCGCGTGGGGGAGCCCCACGCGCAAGGAGTGCGCCCGTGAGGAAAGCCGCCCAGCGTGAAAAGAAAGAGCAGCTTGCCCAGGAATGGCGCCGCCCACACTTCCCGTGCCGCTGACGACAACAGAAGCGGACAAAGAAACAAGACGCAGCAAATAGACACCAAGAACAGACAACCAGGGGAGTGGGGGGAAATTAAATAAATAAATAAATCTTAAAAAAAAAAAAAAAGAATGGAGAGGTTAAGACAGTTCCAGATAAACAAAAGCTGAGGGACTTCGTCATCACTAGACTGGTCCTGTAAGTGATGCTAAAGAGAGTTCTGCAGGTTGAAAGGACAGGACACTAGACAATAGCTTGAAACCTTATAAAGAAATAAGGGTAAAGGCATGCAAATATAAATGTCAGTACTATTGTATTTTTGGTTTGTAACTCCACTTATTCATATAGGAGCTAAAATGCACATGCTTAAATTGTAATGATAAATCAGTGGTTTGGGGTTCATAATGTTAAGCATGTATTTTGTGACAAGAACCATATAAAGGTGGGGGAAATGGAGTAGTACTAGAACATAGTTTGTTTTTACTATTGAAATTATGTTGGTATCTGAGCAAATGAGAGTGTTATAGATTTAAAATGTTAAATTTAAGCCCCATGTAACTACAAAGAAATTATCAGAATATGCAGTCTCATGGAGATAGCAGTTAGAGTACAAGTTGTCAGGAGGAATGGAGAGTTAATACAAAATGGGTGTTTGTTTTCTGTTTGGAGAGATAGGAAGGTTTTAATAATGGACAGTGGTGAGGGTACCGCTTTTAAATTTTAAACTTTTAATCAAAATTTCACTTATGTATCCAACATAAGTGCAGTTTATCAAGCTCAAGAAATTTAACACTAATATAAAGCTTATAGTCTATATTCTAATTTTTTCTTATGTCCCAGTAATGCCTTTTTCCCCCTGGAAATGTCCTTTTGAGCCTTCTCTCCCTTGTTGTATTCCAAAAAAATAAAAAGTTTAAAATTAAAAAGAAAAAAAACGCGTAAGTGTTTGGCATGTCCTAGTGTAATAGAGTTAAATAGCTGAAACCCTTGTAACTTTTGAGAGGATTGACTGTCTAAACAGAAACAAGTAGTAATTAAAACATATAGGCTGCCTGCAAAACATTATGCTAAGGTAAAGAAAGCAGACACAAAAGGTCACATATGTATGATTTCATTTACTTGAAATACTCAGAATACATAAATTCATAGAGGCAGACTAGAGTGGTGGTTGCTAGGTGCTGAGGTCAGGAGGGAATAGGGAGAAACTGTAATGTGTACCAGTTTTTATTTTGGAGTGATGGGAATGTTTTGGAACTAGAGGTGGTGGTTGCACAACTTTGTGAAGGTACTAAATGTCACTGAATTGTTTACTTGAAAATTGTTAATATGTTATGAGAATGTCACTCAATAGATTATTTTTAAAAACACATAGATCTGTATCAGCTGTGTACACAAATATGTATGTATATACTCTAGGGTTATTATTAATGGGTGGTTTTAAGATTTATTTTTTATATCTCTCCCCTTCTGTCCCTGTTCCCCCCCCCCCCCCGTTGTGTTGTCTGCTCTATGTGGCCTTTCGCTGTGTGTTCTTCTGTATCCGCTTGCATTCTTGTCAGCAGCACCAGGACTCTGTCTCATTTTGTTGCATTAGCTCTCTGTGTGTGCGGCACCACTTCTGGGCAGGCTGTGCTTTTTTTTTGCGCGGGGTGGCTCTTCTTGCAGGGGCACACTCCTTGCACATGGGGCTCTCCTACATGGGGGACACCCCTGCATGGCACGGTACTCCTTGCATGGGTCCGCACTGTGTATGGGCCAGCTCACCACATGGGTCAGGAGGTCCTGTGTTTGAACCCTGGGCCTTCCATGTGGTAGACGGACACTTTACCAATTGAGCCAAATCCGCTTCCCAGTGGGTAGTTCTTTATAGTTGTGTATTGCAAAGAAAATAGGGAGGAGGTCCCATCTTCAGAATGGTTTAAACTAACAGAAAACTTTGAAAATTAGAAAACTGGTTTTTCTCTCATTTATAAATGAGGATTTGGATTGCGATACTGAGAGATCGTTTTATGATTAAGCTTCAAAACCGAAGTAGAAGAAGGACTGAATTCCCAGTCCACAGGTTGGGATTCCAGCTATGAGGTGGGTCTCAGTAGAAGAGCCAGTATACTTTAAGAAACTCATATTTTACTGGCTCAGTGAAGAAAGCCTATAAACTGTATGCAGCCATTCTGTTTGCTCTAGCCTCATGTATTACCATCAACACTGAAATAGTATTTTGAGGACTGGCCTACTTGTAGCCTAAGGAAATAAAGACAGAAACCTGATATGCAGTCCTCTTACCACTCACTATTATTGATTGTAAGGCAACTCTGGCTATTTTTATATCTGTCCCAGATATCTTGATAGTTGACTTAGTTTTCTTTCTGATTTGTGTTTGGCACAGGCAGCTTGTGTCAGGACACATCTTTATTTTACGTCTTTTAAAGAACAAATTGCCTGTACTTATGAGAGATTTTATCTGAAAGACATCTTTTTGTTCATATAGTAGCTTTTAGTAATCAGATTAGGTATGGCATGGGAGCTTCACATACACATATGGTATACTTTTTTTTTTTAATTTATTTATTTTCCCACCTTCCTCTCCTCCCACCCTGCTGTTTTGCTGTCTTTGTTGTCTTCTCTTCTCATTTTCTCTTCCCTAGGATTCACCAGCATTCGATCCTGGAGACCTCTGTTGGGGATCTCTGTCAATTGGGCCATCTCAGTTCCTGGTGTCTGCTGCGCTTCACCTTGATTCTCCTCTTGTCTCTCTATCATCATCTTGCGGTGTGATTCACCTGTGTGGGGTACTGGCTTGCCGCATGGGCACTCACATGGGCACTGGCTTGACATGCAAGCACGCTTTCTCTTCTTTTTTACCAGGAGGCCCAGGGATGGAACCCAGGTCCTCCCATGTGGTAGGTGAAGCTCTGTCACTTGAGCCACATCCACTTCCCCACATATGATATACTTTATTCTCCTTTATATCCTGATGAAAACTGTAGATTCAATTCAGGGATCACCTCCTCTGTGAAGCCTTTCCTAATTTCTCTCCACTCTTGCCTCCCAGAATTGGCTAATTTCTCCTCTGTGTCTCTACTTGAGCCCTTTTTGTATTTTTTTAGTTGCATTTCATTGCCCTTATTTGTTAATATGTCTTATCTCACTGTTAGGCTGTAAGCTTCCTGGAGGATATTTCCACTATCTTACTCATTTCTACATATAGTGCCTGGCCCATAGAAGGCATTCAGAAATGTTTTATGAACAAATGAGTGAATGAACAGGTATATTAAAGAATAGTAGAAAGCGTTTAAGGCAGGTATTGAAAACTCAGGTGCTTTCAGGTCTAGGCATAAATATGAATTAAATAGACCAGGGTAGAGACTGGCAACCTGCAGAGCACATGCCTTATCTAAAAGCCCCAGTAGCCTTTCGTGCTTATGAGAATGCTGACTCTGTGTCTTTTAATTTTTAAGAGAAGACAGACACTTTTTTTTTAGTCTTTATTTTTTTTAATGTTACAATAAAAAAATGAGGTCCCCATATGCCCCCCACCCCCTCACCCCACTCCTCCCCCCATAACAACAACTTCCTCCATCATCATGAGACATTCATTGCATTTGGTGAATACATCTCTGAGCACCACTGTACCTCATGGTCAATGGTCCACATCATAGCCCATACTCTCCCACAGTCCACCCAGTGGGCCATGGGAGGACATACACTTTTAATGTAAAATCTCATGCCTGTTTAATGTTGTCAACTTTAAATTAAGACTTTTTAAAAAGCCTTTTTATTAAAGTATAATTTACGGGAAGTGGACTTGGCCCAGTGGATAGGGCATCCGTCTACCACATGGGAGGTCTGTGGTTCAAACCCTGGGCCTCCTTAACCCATGTGGAGCTGGCCCACACGCAGTGCTGATGCTCACAAGGAGTGCCATGCCACGCAGGGGTGTCCCTGCATAGGGGAGCCCCACGCGCAGGGAGTGCATCCCCGTGAGGAGAGCCGCCCAGCGTGAAAGAAAGTGCAGCCTGCCCAGGAATGGCACCACACACACGGAGAGTTGACACAGCAAGATGATGCAACAAAAAGAAACACAGATTCCCGTGCCACTGACAACAACAGAAGTGGACAAAAAGAACACGCAGCAAATGGACACAGAGAACAGACAGCTGGGGCGGGGGTGGGGAGGGAAGGGGAGAGAAATAAATAAAAAATCTTTAAAAAAAATAGTATAATTTACATACAGAAAAGTGTCTGTCATGGGGGTACAGCTCAATCGGTTTTCATAAACTGGGCTGATTTTTTATGTGGGCCAAACAAAACTGGATTAACTTGTAAGCCACTTGTGACAAAGGGTCATATAATGAACAGTATCATTTAGTTAGGGATCACCTTATGGCTGAAAGTGTCTTAAAGATAAACATCAGGCATATACAATGTGTGGACCTTGTTTGGATTCTGATTCATAGAAATCTAATGTTAAACATCTTTGAGAGAAGCGGATGTGGCTCAAGTGATTGAGCTCCCACCTACCGCATGGGAGGTCCCTGGTTTGGTTCCCAGTGCCTCCTAAAAAAGACAGTGAGCTGGTGTGATGGGAAGGTGTGGCAAGCTGATAAAACAAGATGATGCAACAAGAGACACAAGAAGAAAAACATAATGAGAGAGGTAACAAAGCAGGGAGCAGAGGTTCCCAGTGCCTCCTAAAGAAGACAAGCAAGACAGCAAGCCAACGCGACAGGCAGGCACAGCAAACTGAGGCAACAGGAGACACAAGAAGAAAAACATAATGAGACAACAAGCAGGGAACAGGTGACTCAAGCAATTAGGTGCTTCCCTCCCACATCGGAGGTCCTGGGTTCAGTTCCCAGTGCCTTCTAAAGAAACAAGACAACAGACACAGCAAGGGCCAACAACAAGGGGGTGGGGAGAAATAAATATATCTTCTAAAAAACTTAATGAAATAGTTAAGGAAATTTCAATATTGTCTAGATATTTGGTGATCATAAGGAATTACTGTTAATTATTTTAGATGTGATATGAAAGTCCTTAGAGACACATACGCAACAATTTATGAATGAAATGGTATGATACTGGAATTTGCTTCAAAATAATTTGGGGGAAGTGTGGAAAGTAGATAGTAAGCAAAACAAGATTCTTCATGTGTGGATAATCATCAAAACTGGGTAATTAGTACTTGTGGGTTCATTATATTATCCTATTTTTGTATATGTTTGACATTTTCTATCTTCAAAAGTAAAGCCAAGAGTACAGTTATAGTTTAAGCCTGATTTGGGTCTGGGATAATGGGGTACACTGCTGGTAACAAAATGTTAACTTCTGCAACTGGAGTCTGCAAAAATAGTGGGATTTTCTTTTCTCTTTTATAGGGCCTGAGAGTCAGTATACTAAGACTGCTCAGGAGATTGTGAACGTCTGTTACCAGACACTGACTGAGGTAGGTGGTAAAGAGTAGGTCCCCTTGACATCTAGCTTTCTGAAGTCCTTTTGTTCCTTTGGGTGAGGAGGCCTTCCCTGACTATCTTATTTTAAAATGTAACAGCAACGCCCCTGACCCTCACCCTGTACCACCCCCTATTTCCTTCTCTGCTTTATTTTTCTAACTGAATGTTTTTAACATACTATCTACTTGCTTTTTTTTTAATTATCATCTGTATTCTGCAACTAGAATATAATCTTGTGTTAGTCAGCCAAAAGAGTGCTGATGCAAAGTACCAGAAATTTGTTGGCTTTTATAAAGGGTATTTGGGATAAAAGCTTACAATTACAAGGCCCTACAGAGTCCAATTCAAAGTTACCTCTGTTGCCACATGTTGAAGCAAGATGGTGGATGATGTCCAAGAAGGATCAGCCTTCCTTTTCCCTCTTAAGGCTCCATGGGTCCAGCTTCTTCCAATCTCAGCTGTAGGCTGGCATAAGGGTCATCTCTTTCTCTGAGGATCATTTCTTTCCAGGCTCAGCTGCTCTGTTCTCTTCACAAGGTCAGCTGTAGTCTATCAGGTGAAGGGCTCATCTCTCTTCCCAGGGCCTCTGCCATGTCTGTGGAGCTGTCTCTTCCTTTGTGTTTGTTCTCTGTGTACCTACTTTTGTGTTCTTGATTGACCGTCTGTTTATGTAGCCCACCAAGGGGGCGGGACTCAACCCTGCATGCCCTAATGACGTGGTCGAATCAAAGCCCTAATAATGTTCATTTAATCAAGTAATTGTAAAGCCTTTGGATTTTTTTTAAGATTTGTGTATTTATTTCTCTCCCCTTCCCCCCCTGCCCCAGTTGTCTGTTCTCTGTGTCTATTTGCTGCATCTTCTTCTTTGTCCGCTTCTGTTATTGTCAGCGGCATGGGAATCTGTGTTTCTTTTTGTTGCATCATCTTGTTGTGTCAGCTCTGTGTGGGCGGCGCCATTCTTAGGCAGGGTACACTTTATTTCGCACTGGGTGGCTCTCCTTATGGGGGGCACTCCTTGCACATGGGGCTCCCCTACGCGGAGGACACCCCTGCGTGGCAGGGCACTCCTTGCACGCATCAGCGCTGTACATGGGCCAGCTCCACACGGGTCAAAGAGGCCCAGGGTTTGAACCGCGGACCTCCCATGTGGTAGACGGACACCCTAACCACTGGGCCAAGTTCGCTTCCCAAGCCTTTGGATTTTACACAAAGGGTACATACCCAGAGAAACAGACCAGTTTACAAACATAATGTTTCTTTTTGGAATTAATAAATAATATCTAACTGCCACAAATCTCCATGAAGATAGGGATTTTTTTTGTTTTACTACTTTTGTATCCCCAGTGCCTAAAACACATGTTGAACAAATTCATTACTTTTATTTCTCAGTATGATGAACATTTAACTCAACTTGAGAAGGATATTTGTACAGCTAAAGAAGCGGCTTTGGAGGAAGCAGAATTAGAAAGCCTCGACCCAATGACCCCAGGGCCTTACACACCTCAGGTGAGTCCGATGACTAGGAACCTCTCTTATAGTTTGTTGATTTGGGGAATGGGAAGCATGTTAACATCTATTTACTGAGATACCGTTCTTCTCTGTCCTCTTCATATGCCTTTCGTGTGCTTTCTTGTCTTCTCAAAGGCTAAGGTGAGTGAGGGCCGTGGGTCTTGGTGGCCTTATTGAATCTAAGAGACGGCTGTGGGATGAATGAGAGGGGTGGGGCCTTAGTTTAGGTAGTATTTGGGAATACCAGTTTACTGACTTCTTTGGCCAGAGGTATCCTCTGAGTCTTGTCCTTGAATCGGGGCTCTAGGAAATCTCTAGAGTATAAACTTCTCAGTTTCAAACATGAGCCACATTGTTCCTGTTCCCTGTACACTCCTGATTAATCATTCCCTCAAAGGTATCACAGTGTGCCTCAGATACCACCTTTTTCCTGGATTGTCTTCCTCTCCTAGTTAATGAAGACAGGTAATATTCTTAAATTTACTAAGACTTGGGGAGCAAGATGAATAAGAAATTTTTAGCCTTTCTGGTCTGACTCAATCCCTGATTTATATTTCCTCCACACTCTTAGAGGGATGGCCTATTTGAAGAATAGGATTTAGCAGAATATAACTAATGCTTGGTTTCTGTGTAGGAGGCACTATGGTAGAGTGGAAAGTGTATGAACTTTGGCATAAAACCGGTCTGGGTTTGTGTCTTAGCCTTGCTACTGTGTCTGGCTTTGTGATCTTGGGAAGTTAAATTAACTACTCCAAATCAGTTTCTTTTTCTCTAAAATATACTTTTCAAGATTGTTGTAAACATTAAGCAAGTTAAGGTGCTTGGCATATAATTGTGAGTTTCCTTCTCTGTATGAAAGTTGTCTATAAAGTTCTCAGAGGCCCTTTCAAATTTAACAACATTTTAATGCTAAATTTTCCCAGTTCTCACAGGAAAAAATTTTTTCTCATTCTACCAGGTTTCATTCTGAACTGATAATGCAACATATGATCTCTGTTGGATTGTTGCTGTCTCTATATCTCATTCATGCACTGTCTTTATCTATCTCTCTTTTACTCTTTCTTTCACCCCAAAACCTAGATTACTGAGGAGCCAGATACAAAGAACCCTCAGATACTTCTTCCAGGCCCAGAACAAGAAAGGCTCTTGGAGCATGTGGGCATATTGGGTCAAGGGGGCTTGGGTGAGTGATGTTGCCCAGGAATGCCCTATTTGCTAATAGGCCCACAGATTCCACAAAGCCCTTTCTGGTAAGTTCAAGCCTGGATATTAGCCATCATTCCCCAGGAGAGTCTAGCCACTGAGTGACACATGGTTGGCTCTAGTCTAGGACAGTCTAAGCCTAGTCCTTTGGTGAGTCAAAGCCTTGGACCCCAAAGTTACCTTCTTCCTTTCTTCTCTGCCTCTCCCACCCTATGTCATGGCTGAGGAGAACCTTGCAACTGTTCTCCCTGTTGAATAGTACTTATTGTTTGGTGCAGTTAAAGGGTTTCCTGTGTAGAGTAATGTATAAATAGTTCTGCTTTGTTATATCAGTTTCTTCTCTCATCATTTCCTTCACTCACACAACAAGCACAACTTGTTGTCTCTTAACCTGAGGAAGATGCATATTACTCATTACTCAAACCCAAATGTAATGTTAAAGAGTATTCTCATTGTGACAGTTTAACCTGTCATAACACAGTTCTGGTTGTATAGAAACATGATGTTAATCATACCTTACTTCCAGCTTCTAAATGGCAGTAGTCAGTCACGTATTTTCATTCAATTATTCCCACCTAGCCTGCATTGTATCCATCATACATAGAGCTTAGTATTTCATCAGAAATTGCTCACATTGCAGTCTCCTACACAGCCTTTCCACACTACACTTAAAGATTTTGCAGAAGTGTCATGTCTCAATTTTTCTCTCTTCTCTTCCACAACTGGTTTGTCTGTTAGGTAATAATTTGATTTCTGTTTTTCTTCTCTTTTCCCAGAACTCTTTTCTTAAATCAGTCTTGCTTGCTTGCTTGTTTCCTTTAAAAAAAAAAAAAAAGTAAAATATGTAAGTTTTTTTGGGGAACCAACCACTGTGAACATTTTGGTGTGTTTCTTTCATATCTGTGGTGTATATATATGTTTGTATTATAAACTTGTTAAAATGAAACTGGTAAACATGATTTTGTCTCCTGTTCTTGTCACTTTACATTTTATCATTTCATTAGTCTTAAAAAACATGATTTTTTAATAGCTGCATCGTATTTCTCCCCTCAGCCTGACTTTTTAAAAAACTCTTTCCTACTTCTTTATCCTGTTCTTTATCAGTTCCTCTTACCCTCCATTTGCTAATTCCCTGTTCTCTTCAGGGGAGGGAAGAGAAAAGGGATTTACAATTTATTGAGGTTCCAGGCATGATATTGGGTAAGGAGTTTACACATCTATCTTAACTTTTCACAACAACACTATGAGGCAGACATGCTTTACAATTGAAGAAACCAAGGCTTAGACAAATTAAGTAATTTATTGTAAGTTACTCGGCTAGCAAGTGGTGGAGCTAGGACTGAAACCCAGGGAAGATTACTCCAAAGCCCATAGTTTTTCACCACACCATTTTGCCTCATAGTATCCTCTGATGAGCTCATAGTTATCAAACCATTCCATTTTCTTATCAGAATTGAAATTTCTTTATGCTGTTTTCTTCTTAGATCTCTCTAAATCAGTCAGAATAGCCCTGGTCTTGAAGTCCAGGGCATAAAAACAGTAAGACAAGGCTTAGATAGAACTAGGATATTGACCAGAAAGGCTGTTAAGATATAGAATTGTCCCATATCTTTGATTCTTTTCTGTTTCAGGCTTCTGATCATATACATCAGATGCCTCTCTGCTAGAATAGACAACATTTGTAACATTCCCCAAAATCTGTCCTTAAAGTTGTGCCAGGCTGTATTTTCTCTTTAATTGGATTGCTCTGCATGACCTTTTTCTGCAGTGAATGCTCTAATGGGGATTTCTCTGCATTTCTTACTCCTTTCTCTAAACAGAAGCTAAGTTGTATTTTTTTGTGCCACAGCCTCCTGATTTGTATGATACCAACACATCCCTCAGTATGTCTCGAGATGCCTCTGTATTTCAAGATGAGAGCAATATGTCTGTCCTGGATATTCCCACTACCACTCCTGAAAAGCAGGTAACACAGGTAGGATATTCTTTTTCTCTTTGTGAGATTGGTAGTATGTCTGGGGGGTGGCGAGTGGGAACAGTAGTTGTTAGTGGTATATGACATGTCAAGGATAATTGGGCCTCTTGGCTCTGGGAATGAAGGCTTAGAAATGTGATATCAGGTTGGGATGATGGTAGGTCACATGATTAGCATTGTCTTCTGTCTGTCTCCATAGGCAGAGTTAGGCACAGTAGAATTTCAGGAAAGGCACAAGGATGAAAAGTGTTTGAGGCATCAGAGCAACTTACCAGGTGGCTAGAAAGACCAGCTGCATTCAGAGGCAGAATTCAAAAAAATTGGCCTGTTAACTTTACTGTATGTATATTGTAGTCTAAATTACATTACAAATAGTTGACCTGTTTTCGAAGTGTAAGAAGATACTCCTGATCCAAAGCCAGAAATCCTATCACCTGTTCTTAGTCAGGGTTCCTCTGGAGAGTACAAAACCCAGGAGGGTTTTTCTATCCCAAAGAGTCCAACACAAGCAAAGGAAAGTTTGTGTTAGAAAGGAAGTCTCCATGTAATGATATAGTAAGAGTAGATCAAGGACCTGTCCTGTTCTTTGGGATTTTTACCCTACTCTAGATTTCCAAAGAATTAATGGGGGAAAAATGCACATGCCTTGAGCTATGTAAACAGCCCCCACTAGCAGTGGGATTGGCTGTGATGTCAGGGAGGAGTATCAGTCCTGGGTGAGAGCCCTTGGTTAACTCCTCCTACAGGCATGTCCCTCAACGATGATGCTATTTGTGTTCCTTACTCAGATGCGCCAGGGCCGAGGTAGGCTGGGCGAGGAAGACTCTGATGTAGATATTGAAGGGTATGATGATGAGGAGGAGGATGGGAAACCTAAGACTCCAGCCCCAGTGAGTATGCTTATAGAAAGCTTATGGTTACATTATACTCTTATATGATAGGAGCCCCAACAGAAGAGGGCAGGCCAAATCCCAAGATGATATCAAAGGGTCTCCATAGTGAGTCCCAGTCTGACTTTAATAACTTCGAACCAGTTAAGTCTGTTCACCAAAATTACTTAACAACATGTAAGGCAGCAAAGGGGACTGGTGGTAGTTTTTGGTCTTTTACTTGGTCAATTCATGGGACTTTGACCCCCAATTCATCTCATTCAGGAAGGTGAAGATGGAGATGGTGATCTTGCAGATGAAGAGGAAGGAACTGTGCAACAACCTCAAGCCAGTGTCCTGTATGAGGATTTGCTTATGTCTGAAGGAGAGGATGATGAAGAAGATGCTGGAAGTGATGAAGAAGGAGATAATCCCTTCTCTGGTGTGTCTGGCTCCTTTGCTTCTCTTCCTGTATAGCTCTTCATAGCACCCTCAGGACTGGATAGGAAGCTCTGCTGTTAGCAGATGCTGTGTGTTTTTATTGAATTCCCATTAATAAGCCTCAGGGTACTGAATACTCACTCAAAGGATGAGTGTATTCATTAACCTCAATGGAACTGAACTAATGCAGCACAGGAGGTACAGAAAACAGGAAGAGAAAAGGCAATGCCTAAGTAGTTTGATTTGAATACTTTCTAAAGATAAGAAAGAAGTATGACGTGGCAACAGGGAAAGAAAAACGAAGAAAAACAATCCAGCTTTTGGGTGTTCTGTGGATTAATGGCAACAGAAGGAGGTGATAGGAGGGAAAAAAAAATGGTTATTTGGATCCAGTTTCCAAAGTACAGATCTTGCCATGTTGACTGTAGGCACTTACAAGCTTCTGAGGTGAGGCGTACAGACAAGATGCCTACATCGATGTGTGGAAGTGACTGGTTTTGGAAGACCAAAGATGTTAATCCTATGAAGCTTCTCTCTTGATAACTCAGGTTGTCTCTCTTCACAGCTATCCAGCTGAGTGAAAGTGGAAGTGACTCTGATGTGGGATCTGGTGGGATACGACCCAAACAGCCTCGTATGCTTCAGGAGAACACCAGGATGGGCATGGAAAATGAAGAAAGCATGATGTCCTTTGAGGGAGACGGTGGGGAGGCTTCCCATGGTTTGGAGGATAGCAACATCAGGTAATCGGCAGCAACATGCTACAGGGCTGTGGCATCACTGCCCAGCAATGATGTCACAGGGCCCAGCATCAGATTGCTTTCATCCATCAAACATTTCCTGAGTATCTTCTAGGGCCAGGCACTGTGCTAGGCCCTGGGCATACACAGAGGAGCAAGACATACCCTGCCTTTGAGGAGCTCACAGTCTAGAAATCTAAGAGAGACTGACCCAAACAAATCATTACAAATAAAATGTGTTAAGTGCTGTAGCATAAGGAAGTACAAAGTGCCAAGGCACTGCTGAGGAGGGAGTGTCTCACTCTGCTTGGAGTAATCAGGGGAAGTTTTACAGATGAGGGACTACTTGAACTGGACTTTAAAGGGTGAATAGGAGTCTACTAAGCAGATATGGTGGCAGCAAGGGGGGAGATCTTCATAGTTAGAACAGTGTATTCAGTGGCACAGAAATATAACACAAAGAATGTTCCAGAACAAAAGGAAGTTGTTGGAAATTGAAGCTCCAGAATAGCAAGGGATTGTATTGTGGAGGACCTTAAATGACATGTTAAGACATTTAGATTTTATCCTGTGGGTAATGGAAAAGGAAGTAACGTCAGATTTGTGTATTAAATAACTCTTAGGGCAATGTGGGACAGACGATGAGAATATAAACTGGGATCCGTCAGGAGCAGGGGAAAGGAAGCAACTTAGGAGCTATTTAATAGGTAAATCAGATTTAAGAGATAAAGGGATCAGATGAATAACAAATATATTGAGATAAAGAGGAAGCACAGGTATTGTATTTTGTGGAAAAGGAGGAAGAAAATGAATTTTGGCTTTAGACATGTGGGATGTAAGATGCATATAGTACAGCTAGCCAGAGGTATCTAGCAAACAACTAGAGTCTTTTAATTTGTTCATTCAGCAAATACTTACCACAAGTACAAAACAGCTAAAATGTAGTCCCTTCTTTCAAGGAATTCAGTCTAGTGGGAGACCTAAAACAAAACAGGTAAGCAGGTAATCACAATGTTATGTCATCAGTAGTGTGATAGGCAGCCTCAGGATTTTTCTGGACTTGGGTAGTAGGAGGAAAGGAGCTGGCTAGAGAAGGAAACCGAGCTGAATACAAATAGGAATTAGCTAGATGAAGAGGAAAGCTAAGAGCATTCCAGAGAGCTGGACATACATGTGAAAACACAGGCATGAAACACTAGAGAAAGCAAGCAGCTTGGTATGGCTGGAGGTTTTGATCAGTCCATATAAGAGTATAATAAGAAAGAGATGATTTTTAAAAGGTGAATAAGGACCAAATCATAAAGGCCCAAAAGTTTGGGGCAGCCATTAAATGAGAGTAGTATGATCAGATTTATATTTTTAAAAGTTTGCTCTGTGCCCTTCTCCCCCCAAAAATGGGCAAAAGACATGAACTAACAGTTGGCGAAAGAAATGCAAATGGCCTATAAATATATGAAAAATAACTTCCCTGATAAAGAAATGTGATAAAATATAACTTTTAATCTATCAGATTGGCAAAGATTTAAAATGAATGCTCAGAGTTGGAAAGGGTGTGAGGAAAAAAGGATATTCTGAAACTGCTGGTGGTAATCCAAATTGATAAAATGGAGTTGGGTGCAAGAGAAGTAAAGCAGTTTATCATTGTAAATCAAAAACTTTAAAATGTGCATCCCTTTTGGACCCAGAATTCCATGTCTAGGAAATTATTCTGTGGGGATAATAAAATACCTTGATCAAGATGTTTGTACAAGAATGTTTATCACAGCATTGTTTCTAATAGTGGAAAATTGGAGACAGCTTAAATGTCCTAGTTAGAGACTGTTAAATAAATCATGTTACAGCTACGCAGTGGAATGCAGCTATTGAAATGATGCTATAGATGTATGTTATATCATTAGTGAAAAAAAGCAGATTCCTAAAGAATATGTAGAATATTCCAGTTTTGTAAATTAAAAAAATGTTTAAGCATATAAGTACATAGAAAAAAAAATTGGAAGGTCTTATACCAAAAGATTATCTCTGGGTCGTGGGGTTATTGGTGTTTTTTTCTTTTTTTCTGGTGTGTATGTTCTAGTTTTATACCAGTGAACGTGCATTACTTGTGTGATTTTTTTAAAGTAAAATTTTAAGTAAAATTAAGAATAAACAAACAAACAAAAAATAAAGAGCACTCTGGCAGAAGTATGAAGAATGAATTGGAGGAGAGCAAGACTGGAGGCCTGAAGACTTATTTCATTCATGCAGGCTGGAGATAGCAATGGACTGAGCCAAGGCAGTCAGAATAGTGGTGGAAAAGAAAGGATATATTGAAGAGGTAGAATCTTCAGGACTGTTGACTATAACTGGATACGTAAGGGAATGAGGCTATAAGTGGTAGGTGAAACCATGAGGCAGTCAGCATTTATGGTCATGTAAGTTGGCAGTTTGTGTTGTTCAGGTGTAGGTGAACTTCATTCATTCAGGTTCTTTTGTAAATGAAGTTGGCAAGTTGATGTTTTTGAACAGGATCTTTTTTTTCTCAGGGATCTGTAGAACAGTCCAGAACCAGTCATTTTAGTGTCCAGGGGAGGTGAAATGGGCTGATTCCTTGGTGACACTGAGAATGGGACTGGTCAGCTAGAGGATGGTGCCCGAGCTTGAGAGATGACATGTTTCTCTTCTCAGTTATGGGAGCTATGAGGAGCCTGATCCCAAGTCGAACACCCAAGACACAAGCTTCAGCAGCATCGGTGGGTATGAGGTATCAGAGGAGGAAGAAGAGGAGGAGGAAGAGCAGCGCTCTGGGCCGAGCGTACTAAGCCAGGTCCACCTGTCAGAGGACGAGGAGGACAGTGAGGATTTCCACTCCATTGCTGGGGACAGTGACTTGGACTCTGATGAATGAGGCTTCCTTTGGGCCTCCTTGGTCAGCCTTCCCTGTTCTCCAGCCTAGGTGGTTTACCTTTCCCCAATTTGTTGATATATGTACAGTGTCTAATCCATAAATCACCATATTAACTTAATAACCTTAGCTTTTTTTAAAAAAATAATGAGTAAATGCTAATAAATCACCTCTCCTAATTTCCCTGGGGCAGTGCCACCCTTTGATTTAACGCAAAGCAACCCCTCCTCCCTCCCCCCCCCACCAATATCAAAAAAAGAGAGAGCTCTTTTCCAGTGCCCTCTTTTCACTCCATTTATTGCTCTTGGAATAATTTTTCCATGGAGGAGGAGGAGATATGATGACAGGACTAATAACTTCTTATGTCCTCTTGATGTATTAGAAATTTTCCAAGCATGGTTATCATATCAGTTTTCTAATTTGAAGGTAGAACAGGTGACAGCTCCCCTGCTGGGACAGAGAATTGGGTTCTGGTGGATGCTGTGCCACACTTAAAAACAAATCTCTCAGACAAACTACTAGTTATTATTTATTTGATTATATAATGCCTTGTTCCTAAATGGATTTGAGGCAGATGATTAAATGCAGAAATAATATGTTGCCATGTAAATGTGTTTTGTCTGTGCCCCCACCCCTCCAGCGGAAATAGTAGGGAAATGGTAAGTTTCTTAGGGCAAAACTGTGTCTTCTGTTTCTTTTCATGCTTGGGATATGGTTCTGTGCATGGTAGGTACTCATTAAGTGTTTCTAGAATCATAAAATCCTCAACAGATATGTTATGGAGCATCTGCTCCATACAAGCACTCTATCAGATCCTTGGGATGCAAAAGTAAATAAGACACATCCCTTTTACTCAAAGAGTTCGTAATCAAGTTGGGGGAGGGGAAGGTAGAATTTTAAACATGTTAATAAATCATTATAGTACTATGAGATAAGTGCAATTAAGAAGCTAGATATAAAGTATAGGGGAAAATAGGAGTGTGATCATGTCTGAAAAATCAAGGAAGTCTCCCTAGAGGTAATTTATAAGCTAATTGTAGAAGAATTAGTAGAAGTTTGCCGGATGGAAAAGTCTAGGCAGAGTGTAATATGAAGTGAAGAGGTCAAAGTCTAGAAATGACAGAGTGTGTTCCTAGTTTGTTTGTTTGTTTGTTTGTACCTGCCTTGTTCCATAAAGGATTTAAGGTGGTTTATGTTCCAGTCCTTTAATGTTGGAGTGGCTGGCTAGAAAGGAGATTGAAAGATGGCCAGGAAGCACATCATCAAGAGCTTTGCATTTGATGCTAATGAGTGAATTTTATATTATGGGAAATGAGCTAGAGGAGTGATATAATCAGATTTGTTTTAGAAATTTTTTGTATATTGAATGAAGAAAGAAATTGAAGAATTATATGTACAGCGTGATCCCATTTTTGTAAAAGTTAAAACCATGTGTGTATATTTACTTGTGTTTATCTGTACTTGTATATGTAAAGGAAAAGGTCTCAAAGGATATATACTAAATCATTTGCAATGATAACTTCTGGGGAATGAGATTGGAGGGGAGGGGGTGATATGGTTGTATGTTTACTAGGTGTGGGCTATTGTACTTTTATTTCTGTATTGTTTGAATTTTTTTACAAGTATGTATTATTTTTATAATAAAAAAAATAATTCCAGCAGCAGTGTGGAGAATGGATTGGAGGGGAGCAAATCTAGTTCAAGTAAGGGGGAGTGGCACCTGCACTTGGTCTGTGATATTGGGATGGCAATGGGGATGGGAGGAGGGGGATGGATTTGAGAAATCTTTAGGAAGTAGAATCACCAGAACTTGAAGACCAGTTGACATTTGGGGATGGAGAAGGAGGAATGGAAGGTGACTTCCAGAATTTTGGTTTGGGTGATTGGGTGGTTATATGGTATTTATTTGTTCAATATTTACCAAGCCAGCTGTCTTAAACTAATATTGTAGTAGCATGTATACAACAACATAACGTTTCTGATTTTAACTACTTTCAGGTGTACAATTCAGTGGTGTTAATTATATTCATTGTGTTGTGCTACCATCACCACCATCCATTACCAAAACTTCCATCATCTCACACAGAAACTCTGTATCCATTGAATAATAACTCATTTTCCACCCTTACTTCCCCTACTCCTGGTATCCTATAATAATCTTTCTTTCTCTGAATTTCCAAGCCATATATATTTATCATGCAGTCTGCTAGAGGCTGATACACAAGTAAGATGTAGTTTCTGATTTCAGGGAACTTACAGTCTATAATGAGAGATAGACATGTAGTTAGATAAGTCTAATAAAAGTGGTCATTGCAATAAATACTTATTTACAAGGTCAGCGGTGTGAGACAAAGTAGTTATCTCTGCTTGTGGAATAAAAATGAAAAGTTTCATAGAAGAAACGCTTGTGATAGACCACAAAGAGTGAGGAGGAATTTACCAGACATTCACAGGGAAGTGAAGTGGGAGGAGGGAGAGGATTCTTGGCAGAGGGAACCGAATGCTTAGAGGCATGAAACAACATAGTCTGTTCATGGAACTACAGGTAGTTCTGGAGGGCTGGAATACTGGGAACCCAAGTAGTTACAGTTACAAGCTCAGGATCAAATGTTCATTTCAGGGAGATCACTCTGGCAGAGTGTGAGAATGGATGGACTGGATAGGGTTGAATGCCTGAAGGCAGAGAAATGGTGCCAGATGAGAGATGATGAAGGCCTAAACTCGACTGAGGCTTTGGCAGTAGGGATAGAATGAGGTTATATCTTGGTGACTAATTGGATAATGAAGAATAAGAGAGAGTAGGACCTAGGTTTCTGACTTAGGCCACAGGTAACTGGTGATGCCATTCACGAGACAGGTTGAGGGTGAAAGGTAGGAGAAAGAGTTCTCTTTGAAGCATGTAGTTTGGAGTATGATAGGTTTAAAGCTCAGGATTTGTACAGCTTTGTGAGTAGGTGAGATCACCCAGAAAGCCTGCATGGAGACAGAAGAGCCTGGAGAACAGAATCCTGGTGGAGACCAGTATCTAGGGGGTGGGCAGAAATAGAAGGAAAACCTGAAGAGTGATATTTCTGAAAGCAAGGAAGGAGTTTTAAGAAAAAAAATTATACCACAGAAAGGTAAAGTAAAATGAGGCCTGAGAGAGCCTTTAGGTCTGGCAATCTGGTGACCTTAGCTAGCAAAAGCAGTTGCAGCAGAGTAGTGGAATTGGAACCCAGCCAGCAGCAAGTTGAGGAACAGATAGGAGGTGAGGATGTGATGAAAGCAATCATAGACAACTCTTTCAAGAAGCTAGTCCATGAGGAATCAAAGAGGGAGAGTCTTAAGAAAGAAATTACAAGAAGGTGAACCACCACACCAGGGAGCCAGGAGTGCCTACGACTGCAAGCAGAATTGCATCCAGCATCCACATGGAATCTAAGCCCCCTCTCGATATAGAGGTAGAGTGGACATAACCATCCCAGGGTCCACAAGATGGAGGAATAGAGTATGGATTAGAGTGGATTTACTGATATTCTACTATGGAACTATTATGATTAGTAATGGAAGAAATTGTAGCATTGATGTGGAGAAAGTGGCCATGGTAGTTGCTGAAGGTAGGGAGAGGGAAGAAGAGATATGATGTGGGGGCATTTTCAGGACTTGGAGTTGTCCTGGGTGGTACTGCAGGGACAGATGCTGGACACTGTGTGTCCTGCCATGGCCCACTGGGTGGACTGGGGGAGAGTAAACTACAATGTAAACCACTGTCCATCTCATGCAGCAGTGCTCCAAAATGTATTCACCAAATGCAATCAGTGTGCCACCATGATGAAAGAGGTTGTTGTGGTGAGGGGGGTGGGGGGTATTTGGAGACCTCATATTTTTTTAAT
Source organism: Dasypus novemcinctus (assembly GCF_030445035.2). Taxonomy (NCBI): domain Eukaryota; kingdom Metazoa; phylum Chordata; class Mammalia; order Cingulata; family Dasypodidae; genus Dasypus; species Dasypus novemcinctus. The sequence goes on from NC_080704.1 coordinate 79,137,801, forward strand.
GTAACATTAAAAAAAAAGTTACATAAGCATGCTTATATAGGCTGAGGGGGAAGAAGGTAATGGAGAAGGGGTTAAAAAGAGCAAGATGATAATTGTTGGGAAGACATCTCTGAAAACAGGAAGGGATATTAGCTAGTATAAGTAATGCAATTTACCTTAAGGATAAGAGACCTCTTCCTCTGAGATAGAGACAATGATGGATGTGTGATGGATGTGATGGATGAGTGTGTAGGTAAGGGAGATAGGAAGTTGGAGGAGTTAGCACTTCGTAACTTAAGTTGGCTCGGTGAAATAGGTTTAAGACCATCCTTGTGAAAAAGTGAAAATGGGGTGGGGGCTTGAAAGTGTTCAACTACTAAGGGGGATAATGAAAAACTGGAAAGCAGCTAAAGTGCTCATTAGTAGAAGGGAAGTTGAATTTATGGTACATAAATTTTAACAGTATACAGCTGTTAAAAAGAATGAGGTAATTATTGCTTAATGGGTACAAAGTTTCTGTTTTAGATGATGAAAAAGTTGTGGTAATGGTAAAAATGGTTAAAATGGAAAATTTTATGGTATATCTATATACATATATATATGTTACAACTTTAAAAAGTAAATTAAAAAGAATGAAGTAAATCTACATGTGCTTATGTGGAAAGATATTCTTGAAAAAAGTCAGAATAATACATAGGGTTTGATTTAATTTGTTTGGAGAACAAAACAGATATAAATCCATATTTGTATATTCACAGAAGACTTTGCAAGTTGCACTTCAAACCATTAACACCTCCAGGAGTGAGATGGACTGTGATGGGGCAGGGCTTGTTCTTTCATTTTAAGTCCTTCAGTTTATATTTAACTATTTTTTTTAAAAAGTCACTGAGGGGCGGCGGACTTGGCCCAGTGGTTAGGGCATCCGTCTACCACATGGGAGGTCCGCGGTTCAAGCCCCGGGCCTCCTTGACCTGTGTGGAGCTGGCCCACGTGCACTGCTGATGCGTGCAAGGAGTGCCGTGCCACGCAGGGGTGTCCCCGCGTAGGGGAACCCCACGCACAAGGAGTACACCCCGTAAGGAGAGCCGCCCACCGCCAAAGAAAGTGCAGCCTGCCAAAGAATGGCGCCGCCCACATGGAGAAATGACACAACAAGATGACTGAGCAAAAACAAACACAGATTCCCGTGCTGCTGACAACAGAAGCGGACAAAGAAGACGCAGTAAATAGACACAGAGAACAGACAACCAGTTTGGGGGGGAGGGGGAAGGGGAGAGAAAAAATAAATCTTAAAAAAAAAAAAGTCACTGAGGGAAATGGGAACTGGAGCTAACTAGGGATCCATAAAAGATTTGCTGCATGTTGAATGTACCAGTGAGGTTAAAGACCATTCATTTAAAATGGCACCACTTTGCTTTATTGTGTGATTTTTTTTTTCTCCAGAGGTATGTAGCAACACAACTAGAAGAGTATAGAAGCAGAAAAGGTAAAGTAGTTTAGAGTGAAGACCTGGATGTACGAGCTAGACAATTGATGGATTTCATTTCAATCACCATTTCTTGACTGCTGTGTGCTGTGAGTACAACTGACAGTCTAGTGCTGGAGATAGATAAGTACTCAGAAGAATACAAGTGTAGTGGTAAAATAAATACCGCAAACTAGGAAGATAGAGAGGAGACCTGCAACCTCAACTCTAGAGCCAAGGAAGGACCTCTCCCAAGATGACTAATAAAGTTAGCCGGGCAAAGAAGGCACTGAGGCTAGAGAATGGGTATCATTAACAGACAGTAAAGATAGCATGTACAAAGAGCATGCAACTGTAAATAGGGATGGTTGAAGCATGGTGCATATGGAAGGGTCCAACAAGAGCTGAAATTGTAGAATTAGTCGGGTCAGATCATGCTTTGCTAAAGAATTTGAACTTGATCCTAAAGGGAATAGTGATCTTTGAAGGATTCAGATCATACTAGTGGCAATTTGGAGTATGGATTGTAGAAGAGCAAGCTTGGAGATGGATTGTGGCAGTCACGTAGGCAACACATTACGAGTTGGTTGGAAGACAATGGCAGTGAGCAGAGATTTGAAGGAATTTAGGGGGTAGAATCAACAAGATTTGGTGACTGTGATTAGATGTGACAGATGATTTTAGTATATGTCAATCAAATAATTGATTGAGCCCTTGGTGGATGCCAGGCATTATTTTAGATGTTCTGAATACAGCAGCAAATAAAACAAAGTCCTTTTCCTCAAAGATTTTAGAATTTGGTGGGGGAGGTAGACAATGAAACAAGTAAATAAAAGTGAGAAGGGCTATGAAGTAAATGAAAGTGATATGAGAGAGTGGGGGGGGGTTAGGGTGCTAATTTAGTGGTCAGGGAAGATCTTGCTGAGTAGTTGTCACTGGCCTGTAAATGTGCATGTATTACTTTAATAAATTAAAACTTTTTAAAAAATTGCATGGGTAAGTAATGAAAGAACCACAAAAGATACTTTAAAAGACTGGCCAGGGAAGCATGAGGAAAACCAAGGTACACTTGCCAGGGAAGCCAAATGAGAGTTTCAGATCACTCACATAAGGACTGAGTTTTGTCATTTGAATTTGGCAATTGGTCAGCCTGGTGAGAACAGGTTCTTTGGAATGGGGGTACAGAAAACAGATGACAAGCAGGTTGAAGAGTTGAGTTGACATGGAAACAGTTTCTAGGAACTTGATTTGATTAAATAATAGCTATCATTTTTGTGCCAGCCTCTGTGCCCCAAGTGCTTCCTTACCTGGCTTCATTTAATTCCAAATCATCTATGATATAAGTATTGTTATTCCCATTTTACAGATGAGAAAACTTGTTCATGGTCACACAGGTAGAGGGATTAGTCTTGGGGTGAAGGAAAATTACCTTTAAGACCAGAAAATTGGGTATTGGATCTGCACAAGCAGTAGGAAGGGGGTAAACCATGCCTGGCATTGTAGATTGTATTAAGTAGTTTTGTCTTTATCCTAAAAGTAGTGGTAAACTGCAAAACAGGTGTGGTGAGACCTGGGAAGGTGACCTCACGTGTGTTTCCAAAATTCTTTCACAATTCCAGGGTCTGAAGAATTACAGTACAATGTTTGCCTAAGTAAAATAACCTAACAATGATAACCTGTGGTAGTAAACATTTGGTGTGCTTTTCAAAACACTGATTCCTAGGCTCCAACTCAGCTCTCTTCAGTCAGAATGTCCAGGGGAGTAGACTGTTAGTTAATCTGTATATCTTATATATGTTCCAAGTGATTGTTATTTGGGAAGTTTGGGAAATCATGATCTGGCGACATTCCCAAACCAATGTTATATATCTATATCAGCTGTTCTTAAACTAGTGTACATCAGAATGAGGGAGGGGGTTGCCTTTGTAAATTTAAATTCTTGGGCAGGGAATGTGCATTTATGATATGCACACCTGGCAATTCTGATGTGAATAGTCCTTAAATTAATAAAATAATAACATTAATAATTCTTAAGTAAACATAAGTACTTTAGAAGAAATACAGAGTCACACCATTTAAAATTACCAGATATATTGCAAATGTATCCTTTGTTTTTGGATCATCATAACTTAATAGTCAAAGTTTTTTTAAAGTAAGTGCCCATATTTTGCATTTCACCTATTATTTATAAATGTCATACAAAAACTATGACAATTAAAATTACTTAAATTCTGCAAGTTGGTTTAAATGAATGTAAGACTTTCAAAGTCATTCATTTTAAATTTTGCCTGTATAGGTTTGGATTTTCCACATTTTGGGGACTCGGAATCCAGTGTTTTCAGTCAAGTCCATATTACAGCTTTTCAACTTTTTAAAATACCATTTATCCTGATTTACAATAAAATAAAAATGTTCGCTTATTCTATGTTTGTGACTCTATTACTTATCAAGTATAAATATTAACCAAAAATTTGACTTGGCTATCTATATTGTATGTAGGAATGGTCAAATAACAGTAAAGAGAATTAAATTACATTTTAGGAGGCAAGGTTATGTCATATCAAGGATCACAAAATTATTCACGCTCTCATCCTATTTTTCCTTTCTATGAAATCAGGAATACTTGAAGGAAAAGGCTATATTGGAGAATTGGAAACAGCTTAAATAGTCAATATTAGAGAAATAGTTAAATACTTAAGAAGGGAAAAGAATTTATAAATGTGAAATGAAGGTAATTGTTCTTAGGGTGCCAGAGAAAGTCTGCTTAATTTCCCCAAAGGTCAGTATATCAAAGAAAGCATTGTAGTAGGAAAGTGTATCGGAAGCTGTTTGTTTTTTTAAAAAAGATGCTTAGATTACATAAATGTTACATAAAAAATATAGGGGATTCCCATATGTCCCTTTCCCCACACCACCCACATTTACCCACATTAACAACAACCTTCATTAATGTGGTATATTGATTGCGATGATGACTACATTTTGGAGCATTGCCACTAAGCATGGATTATGGTTTACATTGTAGTTTACATTCTCTCCCACACAATTCTGTAGGTTATGGCAAGATATATAATGGCCTGTATCTCTTGTTGCAGTGTCATTCAGGACAATTCCCAAGTCCCGAAAATGTCCCTGTATTATATGATTTTCCCTCTCCCTGACCTCAGAACTCGAGTGGCCACTGCCTCCACGTCAGTGATTTAAGTTCTTGAGAAGCTGTTTATTTTAGACAGTGACACTTCCTGAATTTCTTTATCCTAAGTTGACATTTTGCCTATCTTTTATAATAATATTAGTGAAGTGCCGGGCACATATTATGACCATGTAAGCAAGAATTTTTAAAGCAGACTCTTGTATTTTTTAAAATTCTGTCCACACACAACACACCCATACACTTTTGTCATCAGTAAAGTTTTTAGATTCTCAAAGAGGGAGGTCCCTGTTAGTTATATGGTATTGGGGAAGTTCATCAGAAAGTGTGGGGGGGAATTTTTTTAAAGCCTGCCAAGTGATAGTCTTGCACCCCTATTCCTCCCCCAATCCCTGATTTAGACAACTTGATGAACTTTCTCCAATAAGGCAAAAATTATTAGGTCTCAGTACTTGAATTAAAAACCACTTCATTCCTTTATCAACAAGGATTTTTCAGCCTTTTTCTTTTGTTCTGCCCTGTCAATCTGTCAAGCAGTGGTTGAAATAATAGATCTTAACCTATTTGGGGGGTATGGACAATTTTCAGATAAGATAAAAACTGCAGGCCCTTCCTCCAGTAAAAAATGCATATATGCGTAAGGTTTTGGATATAATTTCAGGTATTTCTCCAACTCTGGTTATGAAACTTAACTTAAAAAGTGGTATGGGGTCTGAGGTGTAAAGTGATTTTTTTTTCCTCCAAAGGTGCCTAAGTCCCAAACAAGACACCATCATTAAAATATTCCTATATTTTAAGAAACTTGACTGCTGTGATGCTAATTTATAATAATAGTAAAAAGTTGGGGCAACATGTTTTCATTTTCTTGAGGTAAATGTACGAATCATTCCATCTCGTCCATCCTTCTAAATGCATTCTAAACTCCAGATTCCAGTAGAATTGCCTTGTGGGCTAGGAGGAAAAATCTTTTCAACAAAAACCTACATTTCATATCCAGGTGCCTTAGAAACATCAAGTAATGGTTTGAAAGTACAGGCTTGAGTGTCATACTTGTGACTTTTGCCATTTACTATCCATGTAACCTTCAGCACTAAACTAAGGCTCAATTTCCTCATTCATCACATAGGGTTGCAGTGAGAAAGATAATGCATATAAAATACTTAGCACAGTGTCTGGTACATAGTAAAACCTCAGAAATGTTCATTGTTATTGTCTATTTTGAATAAGCAATACTGTGTTTAGATCAGTAAAAGGAATTCTACTTATCCTTGAGGTGAACTCATACTGTTTAAAGAAAACTTATTTTAAAATACTTTCAAGGTGGCGGACTTGGCCCAGTGGTTAGATTGTTTTTCTACCACACGGGAGGTCTGCAGTTCAAACCCCCGGCCTCCTTGACCCATGTGGAGCTGGCCCATGTGCAGTGCTGATGGCGCGCAAGGAGTGCTGTGCCACGCAGGGGTATCCCCTGCTTAGGGGAGTCCCACACGCAAGGAATGCACCCCATAAGGAGAGCTGGCCAGTATGAAAGAAAGTGCAGCCTGCCCAGGAATGGCGCCACACACACAGAGAGCTGACACAACAAGATGACGCAACAAAAAGAAACACAGATTCCCGTGCCGCTGACAACAACAGAAGCGGACAAAGAAAACTCAGCAAATAGACACAGAGAACAGACAACCGGGGTGGGGGTGGGGGGAAGGGGAGAGAAATAAATAAATAAATAAATAAATATTTAAAAAATAAAATACTTTCAGACTTAAGGACTTTTACAAAAATAATGCAAAACCCATACAGAGAACTTGAACACACCCTAATCCCCCAGATACCCAGATCCATCAATTTTAAAGTTTTGCTACATTTGCTGTATTATTCTGTATATCCATCATTCTATGCATCTAGCTATCCATCTGTGTCTATCATTCCCATTTTCTGAACACTTGAATGTAGGTTGTACACATCCTACTCCTTGAACACTTAATACTGCCTTGGACATTTCCTAAGAACAAGGATACTCATTTAATGTAACCACCTTAAGTGCAGTTAACAAGTTCAAGAAATTTAGCAGTGATAAGATGCTTGCAGTTTTTGTTCCAGTTTTTTCAAATATCTCAAAAATATCCTTTCATGCCTTTTCTCCATTATTAGATCCTGTCCAGGATCACAAATTGTGTTTAATTGTCGTCATGTCTTTTTTTTTTAATTATGGGAACATGTATACAACATAAATTTTCTCATCTTAACCACTCCCAGTCATATCATTCTTCCTGTCTCCCCAAACAAAAACTCCATGCCTGTTATGCGTTAACTCCCCATTCTCCCTGACCGCTCCCGGCAACCTGTACTCTTTAGTTTCCATTTCTATGAACTCACATATTCTCCCATATTTTCTTTGTAGTTACCATGGGGCTTAAATATTTTTTTGAGTTACCGGGACCAGGGATTAAAGCTGGGACCTCATATGTGGGAAGCTGGCGCTCAACCACTGAGCCATATCAGCTCCCCTGAGTTGGTTTTTCATCTGTTTGTTGTTTTTGTTTGGTTGGTTGTTTTAAGGTGTCACTGGGAACCAAACTCAGGACTATGGGAACCAGGCACTCAACCGCTTGAGCCACATCTGCTCCCTGGAGCTTAAATTTGGCATCCCCTGTCTCTAACATTGTTGTTTGCTTAGATGCCAACTTAACTTTTCAAATGTATACACAAATTATACCCATCTGTCCCCTCACCTTTGTGTAGTTCCTGTCACAAATTGCATGTTTATACATTATGAGTGCAAAACCACTGATTTATCATTACGTTCTATGCATTTGCCTTTTAAATTCTGTAGGAAGTAAAAAGGAGTTATGAACCAAAACTACCATCATGCTGTTATCCTTACCGGAGATCTTATTTCTTCATGTGGCTTTGATTTATTGTTTAGTGTCCTTTCCTTTGAACCCGCAGAACTCTCTTTAGCATCTCTTGTGGGCAGGTCTAATGGTGACAAAATCCCTCAGCTTTTGTTTATCTGGGACTGTCTTAATCCCAACCTCATTTTTGAAAGAGTTTTGCTGGATATAGAATTCTTGGTTGGCAGTGAAACCCCCAGAAGCTGAGAGAGTAAGTCCTGGAAGTTAGAAACTTAAATCAATGGAACCTCGGGGAGAGAAGGCCACAGGAGCAGAGAGAATGCCATGAAAGCAAGAAGCTGAAAGCAGTGGAACCAAGAGGGGAAAACAGAGACTAGCTGTGGCAGTTTGATATTATTTATGAATTCCAAAAAGAGATAAAGAGTCTGTTTGTAAACTGGCCTGTTCCTCTGGGCGCAATACCCTTTGATTGTGTTAGATTCAGTTGAGATGCCTTTGATTAAATTATTGTTAAGATTAGGGCTTTGGGGAAGCGGACGTGGCTCAACTGATAGAGCATCAGTCTACCATATGGAGGGTCCAGGGTTTGACCCCCAGGGCCTCCTGACCCATGTGGTAAGCTGGCCCATACTCAGTGCTGCTGCACACAAGGAGTGCCATGCCACACAGGGTTGCCCCTACAAGGTGTGCACCCCGCAAGGAGAGCCACAACATGTGAAAAAAGTGCAGCCCACCCAGGAGTTGTGCCACACATGGAGAGCTGATGCAGCAAGATGACGCAACACAAAAAATACGCACTTTCCCAGTGCTGCCTGATAATGCAAGTGGACACAAAAGAACATAAAGTGAATGGACACAGAGAACCGACAATGGAGGGGAAGGGAAGAGATAAAAATCTTTAAAAAAAAGATTAGGGCTTTGATTCTACAATATCATTTGGTGACTCAGTTTGAGTTCCTGCCTGCCCCCTTTGTGGGCTATGTAAACAGACAGTCAAGAAAGCACACAGAAGAAATACACAGAGGAATAGAGCTCCATAGACATGGAAGAGGAGAGAACTTTTGTCAGCTTTAATCCTGCGTCCCTGGAAGAGAGGTGAGTCATTCACCTGATCGTTGACAGCTGAGTTTGTGAAGAGAACACAGCATTTGAGCTCAAAAAGAAATGAGCCCTCCAGCCTGCAGCTGAGATCGGAAGAAGCTGGGCCCACAGAACCGTAAGAGAGAGGAAGGCTGAACCCTCACGGACATTACCCAACATCTTGCTTCAACACATGGCAACAGGTTTTGGTGAGGATGTACCTCTTATGGTACCTGGAGTTGGATTCTTTAGGGCCTTGTAACTGTAAGCTTCTACCCCAAAAAAGTACCCTTTATAAAAGCCAACAGAGTTCTGGTACTTTGCATTAGCACCACTTTGACTGACTAATACACTGGCAGACACCACCATTATGCCCTGCAGGAACCCAGGATCCACCAGCAGCCAGTCTTCAGGCAGAGAGCTTTGCCTGATGCCTTGATTTGGACATTTTTCTCAGCTTCAGAACTGTAAGCTTATAAGTTAGTTAAATCCCCATTGCAAAAGCCAACCCATGTCTGGTATATTGCCTTGACAGCTTTAGTGAACTAAAATACACCTCCTGGATGGAAGAGTGTCACATATATCGTGGATATATGTTAAAACCACCACAGGAATTAATACTTCGATAGACTCCTTACATTTTGACTCTTCCTAATTTCATTATCATTGCCAATATTGCCTGCACTATCAGCGACCTCATATTTCTTTGACCCCTGAGGTTATTTCAAAAGAAGAGTTTGTCACTGCCTTCTTAAAAGCCATAAGGTATGTGTACAGCAGTTTCCCAAACTTGTCTGATTATCATAATCACCTCGGGTACTTTTTTATAAGTTTCCAGACCCCTCCTCTAGAGTTTGATTCAGTATATCTGGGATGTGGACTTGAAAAACTAGTTTAAAAGCATCCCAGGTGATTCTTAAGAGAATTCTCAAATTTGAGAAACACTGACTTAAAGCATTTCTCTCTTCTCCCTGTTTTCCAATAAACATGGACTCAAAACTTACTATTCTATAGTTGATGAGACACTCTTTATTTCCCTTTTTGAAACTTAGGACATTTGCACATTTCTCACTTTCCAGAAAGTAAGGACATTTGAATGTAAACTCCAAAATCTTCCTAACTGCTTATTAACTAATTAGAGTACTCATGAAGAAATATTTCCTTCTGGGAAAGGGCAGGTGGTCGTCAACTCCTTCCTCATAGTTTTGGTTCCTTACTCCTACTCTTTACTCCTTACTCCTATTCTTGAGGCCTCTGCTGCTTTTCTTAAAAGGCCATAAGATTTTCTTTAGGAGTTTATCTCTGCTCATGTTTTCTAAGTTTTGAGGGTTTCAGTAGGGGTGCCATTCATTTTTATTATCCCACTCCCATAGTAATAATTTCAGTAGCTACCATTTTTTATCACTTACAATATGCCAGGTGTCATGCTTTTTTTGTTTGTTTAATTTTTTTAATCTTTTTTTTTTCCAAATTCTACTCAATTTATTCATTTTTTAAAAAATATTACATTCAAAACACATGAGGTCCCCATTCACCCCCACCGCCCCCACCCCACCACTCCCCCCACAGTAACACTCTCCCCCACCATCATGACACATCCATTGCATCTGGTGAGTACATCTCTGGGCATCGCTGCACCCCGTGGCCTGTGGTCCACACCATAGCCCACACTCTCCCACGTTCCATCCAGTGGGCCATGGGAGGACATACAATGTCCGGCAATTGTCCCTGCAGCACCACCCAGGACAACTCCAAGTCCTGAAAATGCCTCCACATCTCATTTCTTCCTCCCATTCCCCGCACCCAGCAGCCACCATGGCCACTTTTTCCACACCAATGCCACATTTTCTTGATTATTAACCACAATAGTTCATGAATAGAATATCATTAAGTCCACTCTAATCCTTACTGTATTCCTCCTTCTTGTGGACCTTGGCTTGGTTGTGTCCATTCCACATCTATGTCAAGAGGGGGCTTAGATTCCACATGGATACTGGATGCAATCCTCCTGCTTTCAGTTGTAGGCACTCTAGGCTCCATGGTGTAGTGGTTGACATTCTTCAACTCCATGTTAGCTGAGTGGGGTAAGTCCAATAAATCAGAGTGTAGGAGCTGAAGTCTGTTGAGGCTCAGGGCCTGGCTATCATATTGTCAGTCCAGAGATTCAAATGTCATGCTTTTTATGTATTAGACTGACCCATATGAAATTGCCATTTTTATAGGTCAAATGATTGAATATTGGCCATTTTCTATAGGTCAACCTAACACATTATCTCCTTTAATCCTCACTATAATCCTCAGGGTAGGTGGTACTATGCCCACCTTAGAGATGAGAAAACTGAAGATCAGAAAAATTAAGTCTCTTTCCTAACGTATCACATATTTACAACTGGTAGAACCAGGATTGGAATACAGAGCTGTTTCCAAAAACCATGGTTTTAAACACAATACTTAAATGTTATGATGAAGATGGGGTAAAGGAGATACTTATATATGGTGGACTGGAGTATAACTTAGTGCAACTTTTCTAAAAGCTCCTTGGCAGTATGTATCAAGAGCCTTAAGAATTTTCAAACCCTTACATCTAGTAACTCTCTAAAAAATTATCCTAAGGAAATGGTTAGAAATGAACGTGAAGATTTATGTAAAACATGCTCATCAAAGCATATTTTTTTAAAAAGTTTTTATTTTTAAAGATTTATTTTTATTTATTTCTCTCCCCTTTCCCCACCCCCCCCCACCCCCGTTTCTGCTCTCTGTGTCCATTCACTGTGTGTTCTTCTGTGTCTGCTTGTATTCTTGTCAGCAGCACTGGGAATCTGTCTCTTTTTTGTTGTGTCATCTTGCTGCGTCAGCTCTCCGTGTGTGCGGTGCCATTCCTGGGCAGGCTGCGCTTTTTTCGTGCGGGGCGGCTCTCCTTGTGGGGCACACTCCTTGTGCATGGGGCTCCACGAGGGGGATGCCCCTGCGTGGAACGGCACTCCTTGCGTGCATCAGCACTGCACATGGGCCACCTCACCACACGTGTCAAGAGGACCTGGGTTTGAACCCTAGACCTCCTGTGGTAGGTGGATGCTCTATCAGTTGAGTCAAATCAACTTCCCCAAAGCATATTCCTTAATATTAAAAATTACAAGCAATGAATGTCCAACAATAAGGGATTAAATTAAGGTACAGCCATAAAATGGAAATGGGACATGGGAAAATGCTCATCATAAAATGTTAAGTGAGATGAACAGTATGCCAAATTAAGAATGACCACACATTTTGTTTTTTAAAAAAAGTATAGAAAATGCCTGGAAGGAAATACAGGAAAATGATAATATGTGTTATATCTGCACAGTGGGATTAAGAGGGGTTTTTATTTTTTAACTTTTCTATAAACAATTGTCTACAGTAGACATATATTACTTTTATCATTTAAATTTTGAAAAAAGGGAAATTTGATTAAAGTGGAAGTCCCCTATACTCCCACTACTTTTACATAATTATTTTCATTTTTGCATATCAGTCTTTGTTCCATGATTGCATAATTTTGTCTGATAACAGTCATGGTGTATAAAGCATGTTTTTTTTTAAACTTTAAAGCTTTATAAAGTATTACACAATTATTACTGCTCACTGTAGAAAATTAGTTACTGATAAGAAGATATATACCTGTAATCTACTACCTAGAGAAAATGATTATTGACTTTTTGTGTGTATAGCTTCCAGCCTTCTTTGTACACGTGTGTATATAATTGTGTAAGTGTTCTGAAAAACAGCCGACAAAATATGTATGTAACTATTAAGAGATTTATCATGGAAATTGGCTCAGGCAACCATGAGGATTGTTATGTTCAAATTCCATAGGGTAGGCTGCAAGTTGGGAACTCAGTAGTAAAGCTGAATTCTCCAGGAGAACCTCGCCATATATTGGGAACTCCAATGAAGGTGGTGATGAATTCCCCAGGAAAAGCTGGCTGGCTGAAATAGAGATAGAAATTCTTCTTTCTGACTGTTGAAATCCTTAATTCTCCCTTTAAGGACTCCAGCTGATGGGATGAAGCAGTCTCCTTTGTTAACTGTGGATGTAATCAGCCATAGATGCAATCACTGACTGATTATTTAAATCCACAAAATACTCTCACAGTAACACTCAAGCCAGTGCTTGCTTGACTAAACAACTAAACACCATTAACCTAGCCAAGGTGACACATGAAAATAACCATCACAATAATATATATAATTTTTTTCAAAATTAGATCATACTTGCACATACCATTTTATATATTATACTCTCAACATTTTATTAAGCCTTCTTCCATTTTGCTACATACTTTGTATAAAGGTCACTTTTGTATTGTGGAAAAATACATACAACACAGAATTTTCCATTTTAACCACTTTCATGTGTACAATTCAGTGATAATAATTACATTCACAATATTGTGAAAGCAACAGTACCATCCATTACCAAAACTTTTCCATCACCCCAAAAAGAAGCTCTGTATCCATTAAGCAATAATTCCCTGTGCTGGCTTGAGTCTTGTGTGGACCCCAGAAAATCCTGTTCTTAAGCTAACCTATTTCTGTACATGTAAACATATTTATGTGGGAATTTTTGGTTAGATTAGATTAAGGGATCTTTTGATTAGATCACTTCAATTAAGGGCCTTTGATTATATTGTGGCACTCAAGGTGGGTCTTAATCCTACATAAACAGGAGAGAAAAGAGGAAAAGCTGCCATTTTACCCTGCCATTTGAGGACTCCAGGATCACCTGCAGCCACAGAAAGATAGAGAAACCCAGAGAGGCTGAAAGAGACCAGAGGCTGGAATCAGCAGAACAGCCCAAAGCTGAAGCAACAAGGCCCAGAGGAGAGGGGAGAGAAGAGCCCACAGTTGAGCTCAGGGAGAAAGTGAGCTTGGAGGAGAAGGCAGAGACTGGCCACTACTTTGCCTTGCAACTTCAAAAAATAAAATAACAGGGAGGCAGATGAGGCTCAGGTGACTGAGCCTCCTGTCTACCACATGGGAGGTCTATTGTTCAGTTCCTGATGCCTCCTAAAGAAGACAGCAGGCTGACACAGCAAGATGACGCAACAAGCAAAACAAGAAGAAAAAACATAATGAGCGGCTCAATGTAAAGCTAGGAGCAGAGGTTCCTGGTGCTTCCTTAAGAAAAATGAGCAGGAGAGTGAGCTGGCATGATGGGCAGGTGCGGCAAGCTGATGCAGATACAAGAAGAAAGAACATAATGAGACACAACAAAGCAGAGAACAGAGGTGGCTCAAGCAATTAGGCACCTCCCTCCCACATTGGAGGTTCCAGACTCAGTTTCTGGTGCCCCCTGAGGACACGGCACACAGCAAGTGCAAACAACAAGGGGGTGGGGGAAAATAAATAATAAATAATGAGTCTTTTTAAAAAAGAAAAAAACAAAAGACAGCTTGACAAAATATGGAAGCATTACTTGAAAAAATTGTTTCCATGTACATTTATCTCATTTAATCCTAAAAATAAACGCAGTTGTTTCTCCACTGTTTGGAAAGATACATAAATGAGCGCATATTTGTTAAATGGCATAACCAAAGTCTCCTTGTTAATGAAGAGAAAAAATGCGTAATCATATTCTCATAAAATTAAACCCCATATTCTTTTTTTACCTTTAGCATTGATACAGTATCTTCTTTACCTTTGCTACAAAAATGTTACAATATTGCTGTTAACTATAGTCTATAAGTTATATTAGTTGTATTTTTCTCATGTATCACCATATTCTTAACACTTTCTAGTAGAGGAGCATTCTTATATTTATATTATTAACCACAGTCCTCTTCTACTACCAAAATCACTGTTATACAATCCCTAGATTATCCTCTAGTTGTCTTTCAGTTAGCATTAACCTCCCTACACTACCCCTTTCAACCACAATCACATTTATAATTCATCAGTCATACAGTTAACTTTATCCATTTACACATATTTATAATCGACCTTATTAAACATTCTACATACATTCAGTATCAGCTCTCCCTTCTCAACCCAAAGTCTGTCTCCTACTAACTTATACTCTAATTTAAATACGTATGTTTATTCATCATATTTGGTTCGTATCAGTGATACCATACAATATTCATCCTTCTGTGTCTGGCGTATTTCATTCAGTATCCTCAAGGTTCATCCATGTTGTCATGTGCTTCCACAGTTCATATTTTCTTACAGATGAATAATATTCCATCATGTGTGTACAACACAATTTGTTTATCTATTCACTGGTTGACAGGCATATAAGTTGTTTCCATCTTTTAGCAATTGCAAATAATGCTGCTGTGAACATCCATGTGCAAATATCTGTTTGCATCCTTGCTTTTAGTTCCAAATATATTCCTAGTAGTGGGATTGCCAGATCATATGGCATTTCTTTATTTAGGTTCCTGAGGAACGACCAAACCATCTTCCACAGAGGCTATACCATTTTACACTCTCACCAACAGTGAAGAAGTATTCCTATCATCCTGATGATGCCTTGATTGGTACATTTTCACAGCCTCAGAACTATAAGCTTCTACCCTAATAAATTCCTGTTTTAAAAGCCAACCCATTTCTGGTATCTTGGCAGCTTTTTTAGCAAACTAAGACAAATTAATACAAAGTGGGGTGTTGTTACTTGCAAATACCAAAAATGTTGGATGGTATAAACCCATCTGTGGGAGGGCAGGGCAAGATGGCGTCTGAGTGAGTGCACCTTATAATCTCTCCTGCAAAGAAGCAGCTGAGTAGGGTTGGAATCCTGCTGGACCGGGCTGTTTCAGGTGTTTGCAGGGCAGGAGGTGTCTGGACGTCGATTTACTGGGATGGTGACAGAGATTCTTGTAAAAGGTAGAATTTTGGGTCTCTTTCACGGAGATCGGGGCTGCGCATGGGATGCTTCCCCGGCGGCAGCAATTCCTGGAGGCTTTGCTGCGCTGGGGAGTTCCCAAGCCCTGAGCAAACTGCTTCGGGGATTTGCAGGGTGGGAGGTGTCTGGAAGTTGATTTGTTGAGACAATGACGGAGGAGATTCTTGCGAGAGGTGGAATTTTGGGTTTCTGACACAGAGGTCAGAGCTTCTGGTTGGAGCGCCTCCCCCTAGGGCTGGTGGCCCATCTGCAGTGGTCCCTGAATTGTTTGTAGTGCAGTGGCGCCTCCAGCAGGCTCTTTCAGGGGCTTGCAGGGCGGGAGGTGTCTGGAAGTCAATTTGGTGAGACAGTGACAGAAGAGACTCTTGTGAGAGTTAGAATTTTGGGTTTCTGACACAGAGGTCAGAGTTTGCAGGTGTGACCCCTCCCCCTAGGGCTGACACCCAGCTGCAGGGATCCCTGAAGGCTGTGTTGCACAGCAGAGCTCCCAGGCTCCCTGTTAACCAGATGCGTGGTTTCCAGGTCTGTGTCCCCTAAACCCTGGTGGCCCACACTCCAGAGACTCACACCTCTTGAGTCTGCAATATCACAGACTTCCCATCCCTGAATCCACCATGCCCTGAAGACCATCTGAGGTCCTTGATTGTCCTAGCCCTTGGCGTTTGTTTGTTTGTTTTCTTTTTCTCTTTTTTCTTTTTTTTATTGTCTTGGTTGCTAATATTGCATTATCTCCTGGTCTTTTCCCCCATTGTATCCCCCAAGGTCCTTTTTCATTTATTTAGTTTTTTTTTTCTTTTCTTTTTCTTGCTTGTTTCCCTCGCTTTTCTTTGCCCACCCCCCTTTTTTCTTCTTTTTTTCTTTTCTCTCTTTTTCTTCTTATTTTATTTTATTTTATTTATACAATAGGTGCTGCAAGGAGCACCTCACATTTACTGTTTCCTCATCCTCCATTTCCTCGTTTCTGTGTGGATTGATTTTGGCCACCTACACTATCCCCTTTCCTCCACATCTTGCTATCCTCCATCATCTACTGTCTCTCTTACATTCCACCTCCCTTTCTTTGGTCCCCAAATTGTCTAACTTTTAATTTCTAATACCTTTGTACTGTTTTCTCTCTTTTATCCACTCTTGATATCATTGTCTTTATTTTCTCTTTCCCTCTCTCATGAAAACACTGGCTTTTTAATTCATACTATATTCCTCCCCATATTCAGTTGACTATCTCATTATAGGTACTCTACTTACAGCTATAACTCTACACAACTTACATGAGTCTAATATCCATTCTCCCAGATCTCACATTGTTGCTCTGTTAACATTTATTACCAAAACACTTTACACATTTTCTTTTCTTACACAATTTCCTTTCCCTGGCCCTAATATTTTCCTTCAAAGTGAACTTAGCCAGCAACAAGAAATTAGAGTAAGAAGAACAAGGTGACAAAGAGAAGACATAACACTTATGCAAGAACAACAACTAATTAATCCCTAAGAGTAGACAAAGAAGCTAAGGAACTGATTAAACCCGTCAAGATAAAATGATGACCAGACAGCAACAAAAAACTACAAACCAAACCAATAATCAGGAAAACATGGCTGAATCCAATGAACAAACTAAAAACCAGGAAGGGGAGCAGAACATCAGACAAGTATTTAAAGATCTCAAAACATACATTAGAGACCAACTTAATGAAATAAAGGAAGAGATTAACAATATGAAGAAAACACTTGGAGAGGAAATTGCAGACATACGCAAAAAGATAACAGATATTATGGGAATAAACACCACAGTTCAAAAAATCGAAAATACACTCGCAGCAAATAGCAGCAGATTATAAGAGGCAGAAGAGAGAATTAGTGACGTGGAAGACAGTACATCTGAAATCAAAGAGACAGTAGAATTGATTGATAAAAACATTGAAAAAACCCAGCTAGGACTTAGGGACCTGAATGACAATGCAAAATGCACAAACATATGTATTATAGGTATCCCAGAAGGACAAGAGAAGGGAAAGGGGACAGAAGGGGAGTTGGAGGAAATAATGGCTGAAAACATCCCAAATCTGCTGAGAGAGATGGATGTACATGTCCAGGAAGCACAACGCATCCCAAACATCATAAACCCCAACAGGCCCACCCCAAGACATATACTTGTCAAATTATCCAATGCTCAAAACAAACATAAAATTCTAAAAGCAGCAAGAGAAAAGAAAACCATCACATACAAGGGAGGCTCCACAAGATTATGTGCCGATTTCTCATCTGAAACCATGGAGGCAAGAAGGCAGGGGGATGATATACTCAAAGTACTAAAAGAAAAAAATTTCCAACCAAGATACTCTACCCAGCTAAACTAGCATTCAAAAATGATAGAGAGTTCAAAATATTCACAGATAAACAAAAATTGAAAGAGTATACCAACAAGAAACCTCCCCTTCAAGAAATACTAAAGGGAGTTCTGCAGGAAGAAAGGGAAAAACAGGAGAGGCAGAGTTGGAGGAGACTGTAAGAGCAACAAAAAAGATAAAAAGAGAAGGGAAAAAACAAAATATGACAAACACAAGTCCAATCAAAATAGGGCTAACATAAATAATTCCTTGAAAGTAATAACACTGAATGTCAATGGATTAAACTCACCTATCAAAAGATTCAGACTGGGACATTGGATAAGGAAATATGACCCATCTATATGCTGTCCACAAGAAACACATCTTAGACACAGAGATTCATGGAGGCTGAAAGTGAATGGTTGAAAAACAATCTTACCAGCAAACAATAACCAAAAAAGGCAGGAGTAGTATCAGACAAAATAGACTTTAAATGCAAAACAATCGTGAGAGACAAAGAAGGATACTAATATTAGTGAAAGGGACAATCTCTCAAGAAGAACGAACAATCATAAATATTTATGCTCCTAACAAGGGTGCCTTCAAATACGTGAGGCAAACACTGGAAAAACTAAGTGAAAGAATAGATGCCTCTACAATTATAGTGGGGGATTTTAATACACCACTATCAACTCTGGACAGAACATCTCAAAAGAGAATCACTAAAGAAACAAAATATTTGAACAGTATATTAGAGGAGCTGGATCTAATAGACATATACAGATCATTACACCCAAATACAGCAGGATATACATTTTTCTCAAGTGCGCATGGATCATTCTCCAAGATAGACTATATGCTAGGGCACAAGGAAAGGCTTAATGAATTCAGAAAGATCAAAATCATACACAATAATATCTCTGACCACAGTGGAGTGAAGCTGGAAATCTGCGAGGGCCAGAGGGCCAGGTTTCACACCAAGATATGGAAATTAAACAGCACACTCTTAGAAAAACAGTGGGTCAAAGAGGAAATCTCAAAAGAAATTAATAACTGCCTTAAAACTAATGATAATGATAACACAACATACCACAACTTATGGGATGCAGCAAAAGCAGTACCGAGAGGGAAACTTATAACCATAAATTTATACCTCAAAAAAGAAGAAAGAGCAAAAATTGAAGAACTAACTGCACATTTAGAGGAATTATTAAAAAAACAACAAAGTAACCCCACAAGAAGAAGAGAGAAAGAAATGACAAAGATAAGAGCAGAACTAAAAGAAATAGAAAATAAGAAAGCACTTGAAAAGATAAACAAGACCAAGAGTTGGTTCTTTGATAAGATCAATAAAATTGACAAACCCTTAGTGAGACTAACAAGAAAAAAGAGAAGATGCAAATACACAAAATAAGAAATGAGAAAGGAGATATCACCACTGACTCCACAGAAATAAAGACTCTCATAAGAGGATACTTTGAAAAACTATATTCCAACAAAAATGACAATTCAGAAGAAATGGACAAATTCCTAGAAACACATAAGCAGCCTATGTTGATGAAAGAAGAAATTGATGATCTCAACAAACCAATCACAAGTAAAGAGATAGAATCAGTCATTAAAAACCTCCCAACTAAGAAGAGCCCAGGGCCAGACGGCTTCACAGATGAATTCTACAAAACATTCCGGAAAGAACTAATGCCAGTCCTGCTGAAACTCTTCCAAAAAATCGAAACAGAAGGAACATTACTGAACTCATTCTATGATGCCAACATTACCCTAGTACTAAAGCCAAACAAACACCACCAAAAAGGAAAACTACAGACCAATTTCTCTAATGAACCTAGACACAAAAATCCTCAACAAAATACTTGCTAACCGTATTCAACAACACATTAAATGAATTATACACCATGACCAAGTGGGATTCATTCCAGGTATGCAAGGATGGTTAACATAAGAAAATCAATCAATGTAATACACCATATAAACAGATTGAAGGAAAAAAATCACATGATATATCTATAGATGCAGATAAAGCATTTGACAAAATACAGCACACTTTCTTGATAAAAACACTCCAAAAGATAGGAATACAAGGAAATTTTTTGAACATGTTAAAGAGTATACATGAAAAACCCACAGCCAAAATCATTTACAATGGTGAAATCCTAAAATCCTTCCCTCTAAGATCAGGAATAAGACAAGGATGCCCACTCTCTCCCTTCTATTTAACATTGTCTTAGAAGTACTTGCTCGAGCACTGAGGCAAGAACCAGATATAAAAGGCATTCAAATCGGAAAGGAAGAAGTCAAAATTTCATTATTTGCAGATGACATGATCCTATACATAGAAAACCCTGAGAGGTCTACAACAAAGCTTCTAGAACTCATAAATGAGTTTAGTAAAGTCACAGGTTATAAGATCAATGTGAAAAAATCAGTAGCATTTCTGTACACCAGTAATGAGCAAAATCAGGAGGAAATCAAGAAAGAAATACCATTTACAATAGTCAATAAAAAAATCAAATACCTAGGAATAAATTTAACTAAAGATGTAAAAAACTTATACACAGAGAACTACACAAGACTGTCCAAGGAAATCAAAGAAGACGTAAATAAATGGAAGAATATTTTGTGTTCATGAATAGGAAGACTAAATATTATTAAGATGTCTATCCTACCAAACCTGATCTACACATTCAATGCAATCCCAATAAAAATCAATACAGCATTCTTTAAGGAACTAGAAAAACTAACTATGAAATTTATTTGGAAAGGAAAGAGGCCCTGAATAGCCTAAGACAAATTGAAAAAGAAAAATGAAATTGGAGGAATCACACTACCTGACTTCAAAACATTCTACAAGGCCGCGACTCCAGAATCTCAGCAAGCCCCAGTGTACGCTGCATCTCGAAGCCGTCGCCATGGCTGCCTACAAGTTGGTGCTGATCCGGCACAGCAAGAGTGCCGGGAACCTGGAGAACCGCTTCAGCAGTTGGTACGACACCGACCTGAGCCCAACGGGGCATGAGGAGGCGAAACGCGGCGGGCAGGCACTGCGAGATGCTGGCTATGAGTTTGACATCTGCTTCACCTCAGTGCAGAAGAGAGCAATCAGGACCCTGTGGACCGTGCTAGAAGCCATCGACCAGATGTGGCTGCCAGTAGTGAGGACTTGGCGCCTCAATGAACGGCACTACGGGGGTCTGACTGGCCTCAATAAAGCAGAAACTGCTGCCAAGCATGGCGAAGCCCAGGTTAAGATCTGGAGGCGCTCCTATGATGTCCCACCACCACCAATGGAGCCAGATCATCCCTTCTACAGCAACATCAGTAAGGATCGCAGGTATGCAGACCTCACTGAAGATCAGCTCCCCTCCTGTGAGAGTCTAAAGGACACTATTGCCAGAGCCCTGCCTTTTTGGAATGAAGAAATTGTTCCCCAGATCAAGGAGGGGAAACGGGTATTGATTGCAGCACATGGCAACAGTCTTCGGGGCATTGTCAAGCACCTGGAGGGTCTCACTGAAGAAGCTATCATGGAGCTGAACCTGCCCACTGGTATTCCCATTGTCTAAGAGTTGGACAAGAACTTGAAGCCAATCAAACCTATGCAATTCCTAGGGGATGAAGAGACCGTACGGAAGGCCATGGAAGCTGTGGCTGCCCAAGGCAAGGCCAAGAAGTAAAAGCGAGCAGACTACTATCCCTAGGAATGCCCTCCCCGCCCATCCCCTTCCTCTTTACCTCGCTCCTACACTGTCACACTGACTACATCTGTAGCCATTTTAAGTTGTAGCTGCAGATGGCGGACCAGTGCCTCCCATTTTCATTTCAGCCATTTAGTCTTCTGCACCCACTCCATGCAAACAGTCTGGTCAGAAAGGCTCCTCTGGGGCATGAGTCCACAGTCCAGGACCCAGGTAGCGACCCTGGGGTTTTTGTGAGTGCCTTGTTTACCGAGGACTTGCTTGAGCATGAGACAGGGGAGGAACCATGCTAAGGCATGACCAATGAGAGGAATCAAGAGCCTATTCCCATGAGCCTGTACTATTCCTTAGTCAGGTCATTTCCTATGTGGGGGGCTCTGCTTGAGTCATTCCAGTGGAAGATGAGTGTAACCTGCATGGTGATGTAAAAAAACGAAACAATGACTTATTTCCTCCCTAATCCCAGAGGAGCTGGCTCCAGAAGGTTGGGATCAACCCTGAATGTGTATGTATTGCATTTACTTTTTAAAAATGTATATAAATAATACAGAAACTCTCTGGGGTTTCTAGTGGCAGTTGAAATAATAGTCCCACACGTGGTCATCAGAAAATAAGCCATTCCTTATACCACTGTGGAGTAAGCTCTGACTTAAAGAGTAGGAGTTCATCCTGCTGTGTATTTTAGAATCCCTCCCTCCACTGTTATGTGGAGTGTCCCTCCACTGTTTTGTGACAGTGACATCTTGATCATGTCAAAATGTGTCTTTCACTGTGTCCGATTACTGAATCATGTTCCAGTTACTTGGCCCAAGCACTTGGGCTCAGTACTCAGTTTGAGCATAATTGTACTTTTTTCCAGATCAGTATAATAAAGGAGTGATGTGCAATTAAAAAAAAAAAACATACTACAAAGCTACAGTAGTGAAAACAGCATAGAATTGGCACAAGAAGAGACACACAAACCAATGGAACTGAATTGATTGTTCTGATATAGCTCCTCATATATATAGCCATATAATATTCGATAAAGCCACCAAACCCTCTCAACTGGGAGAGAATGGCCTCTGGAGAACTGGATATTCATATGTAAAAGAATGAAAGAGGATTACCATCTCACACCTTATATAAAAATCAACTCAAGATGGATCAAAGACCTAAATATAAGAGCCAAGACCATAAAGACTTTGGAAAGTAGTGTAGGGAAGCATATACAAGACCTTGTAATAGGAAATGGCTTCATGAACTTCACACCAAAAGCACAAGCAGCAAAAGAACAAATAGATAAATGGGACCTCCTCAAAATTAAAGCCTTCTGCACCTCAAAGGAGTTTGTCAAGAAAGTGAAAAGAGAGCCTACACAATGGGAGAAAATATTTGGTAACCATATATCGGATAGGAGACTTATAACTTGCATATATAAAGAGCTCCTATATCTTGAAAATAAAAAGATAAACAACCCATTTAAAAAATGGGAAAAAGATTTAAACAGACACTTCTCCAAAGAAGAAATACAGTTGGCTAAAAAGCACATGAAAAAATGCTCCAAATCTCTAGCTATCAGGGAAATGCAAATCAAAACTACAATGAGATACCATCTTACTCCCATAAGATTGGCAGCTATGAAAAAAACAGAAGACTACAGATGCTGGAGAGGATGTGGAGGAATGGGAACACTCATCCACTGCTTGTGGGAATGCAGAAGGAACCAACCATTCTGGAGGACAGTTGGGCGGTTTCTCAAAAAACTAACCATAGATTTGCCATATGACCCAGCAATTCCACTGCTGGATATATACCCAGCAGAACTGAAAACAAAGAAACAAACCAATATATGCACACCAATGTTCATAGCAGCATTGTTCACTATTGCCAAAAGTTGGAATCAACCCAAATGCCCATCAACAGATGAATGGATAAATAAAATGTGGTATATACATACAATGGAATACTACTCAGCTATAAAAACAAATACACTAGAAACACACGTGATAACATGGATGAATCTTGAGAACCTTTTGTTGAGTGAAGCAACCCAGGCATTGAAGGACAAATACTACATGACCTCAATGATATGAAATAAGTAAACCAAGCTGCCTCGGAGAGCTAGAGACTGGATGATAGGCTTATAGGAAATCGGGGGGTAGAGGAAGGATGTAAGCTGACATCTATATGGGTGAAATCTATGACAAGCTGGAGGTAAGTATGTGTACAAGGAAATGACAAAATGGAGGCATAGGGTTACCTTTGGTTGGGGCTTTGTAGGCTTGAGGGGGGCTAGGGATAGGAGGATGGGTAATATTGCCCAAGAAATTGGGGGGAGGGTGGGGCAGCCTACGAACATAGGAGATTGTCAGGTATTTCGTTGAGAGCATAATGCTGAGAAAACCTTTTCAAAAATATAATAAGGAAAGTTACCTATTTAAGATACTTAAAGGGGATAATCTAATGCAGGATAGACTCCTAGGGAATATGTGGATGCTCATTTTGCCAGAGTGGGTTATATCATTGGGTAGAGACCCATATAATGAGAGTGAAGGTATACCCACATCCTGGGGCAGACTGAGGCCATCAAACAGAGGGAACTGTATCTCTCAAGAGAAACGGTGACTCCCAGGGCATTAGGGCAGTTGAGCATGTCAAGCCCTCAACACTGTTGCAAGTATCTCAGAACATGGCTCTTCAAGCAATGAAGATTGACTGTCACTGTGGGCCCTAAGGGGAGGGGGAAAGAGGTATTGAATAGATGGAACCAATGTAACTGTTTGGGCAGTAGAAGTGTTTCACAAGAGTATGCAAGGATGGATATAAGACATGTAAAATTACACCAAAAATATATAGCCCACTGGATCGAACGTGGGGGAGTGTGGGCTATGATGTGGACCATTGACCATGAGTTTCAGCGATGCTCAGAGATGTATTCACCAAATGCAATGAATGTCTCATGATGATGGAGGAGAATGTTGCTATGGAGGGAGTAGTGGGGTGAGGGGGGTGGGGGGGTATATGGGATCCTCATTTTTTTAAATGTAATATTAAAAATGAATAAAGACAAAAAAATTAAACCCATTTGGAAGAATTCTGAGATGCTTGAGAGAAGAGGCCTAGATTGCTTTGAAGAGACCATTGGTAAAAAATATGAATGCTAAAAATACTTCTGATGAGGCCTTAGACAGAAAAGATGACTTTTCATTGAAAACTGGAAGGCTATCCTTGTGTTAAAGTGGCAGAGAACTTGACAAAATTGACTACTAATGTTATATGGAAGGCAGAATTTGAAGGTGACAAGCTTGGATATTTAGCTGAGTAGATTTCCAAACTAAATTTAGAAAGTGTGACCTGGCTTCTCCTTGCCGCTTATAACAAAATATGATAGGAAAGGGATAAGCTGAGAACTGAACTCCTGGGCACAAAGAAACCAGAAATTGATGGTTTGGGAAATTCCAAGAGTCTGGAAAACAAGTCCCAGAGAATAGAGCACCATGAGAGAACTTAACTGAACTTGGAACCAGGCAGCCATTTCCTTGCAAGTCAGGATTGGAAATGCAGTTATCCAGAAAGGATTAGTGGGAAGTCATATTTTCTGATGGTTGGGACCCCTGTGAACTGCATATGAAACCAACATGCTTTTTGTTAGATCTGTATGAACGAAAGTACTGTCAACCTGGACTAAAAGGGACAGAAAAGGGAGAGACTAAGAACTACTTCAAGGGCAAAATCATGAAAACTTAGGACATCTTCTTGGGCCAAGAAGGGGACCCCACCCATCAATGCAGAAAGGGTGAGTTTGCCCAGGCATTTGAAGGTGGTGGGCTTTCTGTCCCATTGTTTGGGAGAGTGTTACTACCCCAGGCTTCAGAGAGGGTGGGGCACATTTCCCAGGGATTAGGGAAAGTTAAGTTCTCACCCCACTGTTCTGAGAGGGTTGGACCTGTGTCCTGGAAATTGGGGATAGTATAGCTGCCACCCTACTTTGCTGGGAGGTTGAGACTGTGCCCCAGAGATTGGGAAGATTGTGACCATCAGCCTAGTGTTCCTGGAGGGTGAGGCCTAGAGCTTGGCCACCACCCAGATGCTTGATGAGAGTGTAGCCAAGAAGATGGCCCAATGACTCTCAGTCTTTGATATCTAATGGAGTATGCCCTATGGATTTTCAGAACTGTTTGGGACTGGTGACCCCTGTTTTCCTTCCAATTTCTCCCTATGGTAATGGAAACATTTAGTTTATGACTTTCCCTCCTTTGTGTATTGAAAACAGATAACTTGTTTTGTTTTTAGTTTCACAGGTTTATGTCCCAAGATGTACTGCATGCTTATAACTGCTTTTGATGAGATTTTGTACTTAGCATTGTTGCTAAAATGATTTAAGGTTTTTGAAATATTGTGATGGATTGACTGTATTTTGCATATGTAAAGAACATATATTTTTAGGATCCAGAGGGTGGAATGTTCTGGTTTGAGTCTTTTGTGGACCCCAGAAAATACCTGTTCTTAAGCTAACCCATTCTTGTGCATGTAAACCTATTTATGTGGGACCTTTTGGTTAGAGTCAGTTAAGGGATCTTTTGATTAGATTGCTTCAATTAAGGGCATTTGATTATATTGGGTGACCCAGGGTAGGTCTTAATCCTTTCTTGGAGTCCTATATAAACGGAGAAGAAGGAGAGGAAAAGCTACCATTTTACCCAGCCATTTGAGAGAGGACTCCAGGATCGCCTGCAGCCACAGAAAGATACAGAAACCCTGTTAGGCTGAGAGAGAGGTCAGAGGTTGGAATCAGCAGAGCAGCCCAAAGTTGACACAACAGGGCCCAGAGAAGAGAGGAGTGATGAGCTGTATGCCTGATCTCCCACAGTTGAGCTCAGGGAGAAAATAAACTTGGAGGAGAAGGCAGAGACTGCCCTGCATTTTGCCTCATCACTTTGCCTTTCCATGTGGCAGGAATCCAGGATCACCAGCAGCTGACCTTTGATGAGATACACTCTCTTGATGATGCCTTGTTTGGGACATTTTCATAGCCTCCGGACTGTAAGCTTCTACACTAATAAATTCCTATAAAAAAAATGAACCCATTTCTGGTATTTTGCATTTGCAGTTTTTAGCAAATTAAGACATTCCACATCACAGCCCCCCCCACCTGGTCCCCAGGTTACCTGTAAACTGCTTCCTATGGGTGTGGTCCCATTGTAAGTAGAATCTTTGGTGAATATATCTTAAGATGTGACCCACCTCATTCAGGGTGGGTCTTTTTTTTTTAACAAGTCAATTTTATTGATACTTATTAATAAGGCATACGGTTCATCCAAAGTGTACATTCATTGATATTTGGTATAATCCCATAGTTGTGCATTCATCACTTCAGTCATTATTAGAGCATTTTCATTATTTCAATAATAATAAACAAAAAACAGACAAATTAAGACTCAGGGTGGGTCTTTTTTTTTTTTTTTTTGGCTTTGATTTTTTTTCTCTTTATTTTTTAAATGTTACATTAAAAAATACAGGGAAACGGACTTTGGCCCAGTGGTTAGGGCGTCCGTCTACCATATGGGAGGTCCGCGGTTCAAACCCCGGGCCTCCTTGACCCGTGTGGAGCTGGCCATGCGCAGCGCTGATGCGCGCAAGGAGTGCCGTGCCACGCAAGGGTGTCCCCCGCGTGGGGAGCCCCACGCGCAAGGAGTGCGCCCGTGAGGAAAGCCGCCCAGCGTGAAAAGAAAGAGCAGCCTGCCCAGGAATGGCGCCGCCCACACTTCCCGTGCCGCTGACGACAACAGAAGCGGACAAAGAAACAAGACGCAGCAAATAGACACCAAGAACAGACAACCAGGGGAGGGGGGGAAATTAAATAAATAAATAAATCTTTAAAAAAAAAAAAAATACATAAGAGGCTCTCATATACCCCCCACAACCCCTCACCCCACTCCTCCTACATCAACAACCTCTTTCATCACTGTGGCACATTCATTGAATTTGGTGAATACATTTTGGAGCACTGCTACACTACGTGGATAATAGTTTACATTGTAGTTTACACTCTCCCCTAGTACATTCAGTGGTTTGTGTCAGGATATATAATGTCCAGCATCTGTCCCTGCAAGTCATTTAGGACAACTCTAAGTCCCGAAAATGCCCCCACATCACATCTCTTCTTCCCTCTCCCTGCCCTCAACAACTACCATGACCACTTTCTCCACATCAATGCTACAATTTCTTCCATTACTAGTCATAATAGTTACATAGTAGAACATCAGTAAGTCCACTCTAATCCATATTTTATTCCTCCATCCTGTGGACCCTGGGATGGTGATGTCCACTCCACCTCTATATCAAGAGGGGGCTTAGATTCCACATGGATGATGGATGCGATTCTCCTGCTTGGAGTTGTAGGCACTCTCGGTTCCCTGGTGTGGTGACCATCTTCACCTCCATGTTAGCTGGCCTGGGTAAGTCCAATGAAGCAGAAGGTAGGAGTTGCAAGTCTGCTGAGGCTCAGGGCCCAGCTGGCACATGTCCAGTCCAGAGATTCAACTCTCCTGAGTATATACCAACCCTAACAACAACCACAGGTTCAGTGAAAGTGACAGAAGAGATGTGTAGAAAGGTCACATCTGAGTCCAATGCCATCACACTCAGGAACACAAATTCCAAAGTAGGGGCAACTGACATGGCACTGAATTCCAGAGCCATTTGCCATAATCATAGAAACTGTGGGTCTCCATAGCCCTTAGGAGAACCAATACCTGGGGTTGTATCTACTTTGGCTGTCTCTGGGGTCGTGCTGAGGCGTACATAAGAGCGACCCCTCTGATGACCTCCCAACTTTTTTTGGAAGACTCAGCCATATAAATTCATTTGTCTTTGCCATTTCCCCCTTTTATTCAAGGTCAAAAAGCAGTTTTTAACACATGATCCTATATGTAGGCTGAGATATTCTGCTGGTCTGAATTGACCCTTTTATTCAAGGTCTTTTTCTAGTTACATCACCAATTGGTGCTTGGTAGTAATCCCTCAGCACCAGGGAGGCTCATCCCTGGGAGTCATGTCCCACACTGGGGGGAAGGTAATGCATTTACATGCTTAGTTTGGCTTAGAGAGTGACCACATTTGAGCAACATGGAGGCTCTCAGGAGATAACTCTTAGGCACCCTGCAGCTC
Organism: Dasypus novemcinctus; assembly: GCF_030445035.2. Lineage (NCBI taxonomy): Eukaryota > Metazoa > Chordata > Mammalia > Cingulata > Dasypodidae > Dasypus > Dasypus novemcinctus. The sequence continues at coordinate 79,166,403 of NC_080704.1, forward strand.
TAGGCCTAGCGCATCTCAGGGTGGGTCTTAATCCTTTTACTGGAGTCCCTTACAAGAGAATGAAATTCAGGTGAAAAAAGAAGAAAGCCATGGAAACAAGAAACTGAAACCAGTGACACCCAGAAGAGAAAGGAGAGACCAACAGATGCTGCCAAGTGCCTTGCCATGTGACAGAGGAGTCCAGGATCACTGGCAGCCAGTCTTTGGGCTGATGGTGCCTTGATTTGGACTTTTTTGTCAGCCTCAAAATTGTAAGCTTGTAAGCTAATAAATTCTCATTGTTTAAAGCTAACCCATTTCTTTTTTCTCTCTTTATTCATTGTTTTTTAATGTTACATTAAAAAAATATGAGGTCCCCATATACCCCCCACTCCCCTCACCCCATTCCTCTGCCCATAACAACAACCTCCTCCATCATCATGAGACATTCATTGCATTTGGTGAATACGTTTCTGAGCACCACTGCACCTCATGGTCAATGGTCCACACCATAGCCCATACTCTCCCACAGTCCACCCAGTTGGCCATGGGAGGACATACAATGTCTGGTAACTGTCCCTGCAGCACCACCCAGGACAACTCCAACCCCTGAAAATGCCCCCACATCACATCTCTTCCTCCCACTCCCTACACCCAGCAGCCACCATGGCCACTTTTTCCACACCAATGCCACATTTTCTTCGATTACTAGTGACAATAGTTCATGAATAGAATATCAGTAAGTCCCCTCTAATCCATTCTCTATTCCTCCATCCTGTTGACCCTAGAATGGTCGTGTTCACTCCACATCTGTATCAAGAGGGGGCTTAGATTCCACATGGATGCTGGATGCAATTCTCCTGCTTTCAGTTGTAGGCACTCTTGGCTCCCTGGTGTGGTAGTTGACCTTTTTCACCTCCATGTCAGCTGAGTGGGGTAAGTCCAATAAAACAGAGTGTAGGAGCTGCAAGTCTGTTGAGGCCCAGGGCCTGGCTATCACATGGTCAGTCCAGAGATTCAGGTCCCCTGGGTATACATTAAACCCCAGCAACAACTACAGTTCCAGTAAAAGTAACAGGATAGGCTTGTGGACAAAGATCACATCTGAGTCCAGCTCCATCACACAGAAACACAAACTCCAAAGTAGGGCCAACTGACATGGCACTGAACTCCATCTGCCATGACCATAGAACCTGTGGGTCTCTGTAGCCCTTAGAAGAGCCAATACCTGGGGTTGCATTTACTTTATCTGTCTCTGGGGCTCTGCTCAGGTGTGCATAGGGGCTACCCCTCTGTTAACCTCCTGGCTCTTTTTGGAGACTCATAGCCATCTAAACTCATTTGTCCTTTCCATTTCCCCCTTTTATTCAGGTCAAAAAGCATTTTTAACTCCTGGTATTATATGTAGACTGAGATATTCTGCTGGTCCGAGTTGACCCTTTTATTCAAGGTCATTTTCTAGTTACATCATCATCTGGTACTTGGTAGTAATCCCTCGGTGCCAGGGAGGCTCATCCCCAGGAGTCATGTCCCACGCTGGAGGGAAGGCAACACATGTACATGCTGAGTTTTAAAGCCAACCCATTTCATCGTATTTGCATTTCAGCAGCCAAGAACAGCCATGGTAAGGAGTTCGTATTTTATCTTCATCTTGATAGACAATGAAAAATTTAAAACAGGTGAGAGATGTGATTGGTTTGGTTTGGTTTGGTTTGGTTTGAAAGAGATTAACTCTGGCTTCAGTATAGTGAATGTATTATAGAAGGGGCAAGTGTGAGCAAAGGGCACCTGTTGAAAGGCTATTAGTTCAGGTGAAAAGCAGTGAGAACTTCAACTAAAGCAATGGCCATTGGCTGGGAGAACATGGGATAGACTTGGGAGATGTTTAGGAAGTAGATTCAACCACACCTGGTGACTAATATTATAGGAGGCATGTAGGATTCAGACATCCAGTGAGATACATGATTTGCAACTATATCTCCCCTTTTGTGGGTTGTCTTTTCACTTTATGAATAATGCTTTCTGATGCACAAAAGTTTTTAATTTTGATGAAGTGATATGGGTTTAATATCCAGAATATATATGGGAAGTGGATGTGGCTCAACTGATAGAGTGTCCGCCTACCATATAGGAGATCCAGGGTTTGAACCCAGGGCCTCCTGACCCATGTGATGAGCTGGCCCACGTGCAGTGCTGCACACACACAAGGAGTGCCATGTCACGCAGGGGTGTCCCCTGCATAGGGGAGGCCCACACGCAATGTGTGTGCCCCGCAACGAGAGCTGCCCCATGTGGAAAAATGGGGCCCACCCAGGAGTGGCACCATACAGAGGGAAAGCTGATGCAGCAAGATGATGCAACAAAAAAGAGATACAGATTCCCTGTGCTGCCGAGAGTGCACGCGGACACAAAAGAACATAGCAAATGGATACAAGAGCAGACAGCGGGGGAGGGGGGTGGAGAGGGAAGGGAGAGAAATAAATAAAATGTTTTTTAAAAATCTGGACTATATAAAGAACTCCTACACTTCAACAACAAAAAGGAAACCCAAGTTAAAAATGGGCAAAGGACTTGAATAGGCATGTGTCCAAAGAAGATATACAAATAACCGATAAGCAGATAAAAAAGTGCTCAACATCATTAGTCATTAGGAAATACAACTCAAAATCACAATGAGATACCACTTCACACCCAGTAGGATGGCTATGATTTAAAAAACAAAAAGATATGGAGAAAGTAAAACTCTTGTGCACAATTGGTGGTGCTGCTGCTGCTGTGGAAAACAGTTTGGCAGTTCCTAAAAATTAAACATAGAATTAATATATGATATGGAAATTCAGCTCATAGGTATATACCCAAAAGAAGTAAAAGGACTAGGAGAGATATCTGTATACTGATGTTCATAGCAGCATTATTCACAATAGCCAAAAGTTGAAAACAACCGAAGTGTCCACCAACAGATGAATGGATACACAAAATGTAGTAGACATTTTAGACAATGTAATACTATTAATGGAATAGACAGTGGAATATTATTCAGCCTTAAAAAGAAATGAAGTTCTGAGGCATGCTATTACATGGATGAATCTTAAAACATTTTTAAAGTGAAATAAGCCAGACACAAAGAACAAATATTATTATGAGTCCACCTATATGAAATACCTAGAATAAACGAAAGAGACAGAAGGTAGATTAGAGGTTACCAGGGGCTGGGAGAAGGCGGGGAATGGAGAGTTACTGTTTAATTGGTTCAAAATTTCTGTTTTGGGTGATGAAAGAGTTTTGGTAATGGAAAATGGTGATGGAAGCACATCACTGTGAATGTAATTAATGCCATTGATTTGAACATTTAAAAATGGTTAAAATATAAGGTGTTGGTGGAGGGGTGTTGTATGGGAATTCTGCACATTATGCATGGATTGTTTTGTAAGTTTACAACTTCTCTAATAAAATATATAAATAAATTGTTAAAATAGCAAATTTCATGATTGAGATATATATATATATAAATTCCAAAAGGGTTTTTCATAGAAATTGACAACATGATTTGTCATTTACATAGAAGAAGAAAGGCCCAAAAATACCCCAGAAGAAAAATAAGATGGGGGGACTGGGACTTCCTCTTTCCGATATCAAGACTTGAAAAGCAGTAATTACGAGAGTATGAAGCTGGCATAGGAATAGGCAAATAAAACAATGGAACAGAATAGCCTAGAAACAGCCATGATCATATGTGGAAACTGGGTAAAAGATCGGAAGTAGCAATAAACAGCTCTGGAACCAGTTGGTTATCTATATGGGGAAAAATGAAATTGGATCCCTACCTCATACCTTGCACATAAGTCAATTCTGAATGAATTAAGGACTTAGATGAGCAAGGCAAAAATGTAAACTTTTAGAAAAAAGTATAGGAGAATATTTGTATCACTTTGACATAGGGAAGGATTTCTTAGGCAAAACATATAAAGTAAAAACCATAAAAGTTTGATAAATTTGACTATTCTAAAAAACATCAACAAATTTATGTTCATCTAAGACATCATTTATAAAGGCTACATGGGCTAGCAGAAGAAATCTGCAATTACTGTCTGTGTTGGTTTGAGTCTTTTATGTGGAAAATTATGTTCTTAAATTGAACCTATAAAAAATAAAATTAAAAAAATTAAATTGGATCTATTGTGAATCTTTGATTAGGTTAGATCAATTATGGGACATTTGATTAGATTGCTCCATTAGAGGGAGATCCAGAATGGGTCTTGATCCTCTCACTGGAGTCCTTTACACATGAAGGAATAAAGCTGAAGACACAGGGGAAAAAAATCCTCAGTGACAGAAGTCTCCAGAAAACAATGAATCCGGGAGAGAGAAAAGCCACAAACGGAGCAGCCCAAAGAAGAACTAGCAATGAAGCCCAGAGGAGAGGGAAAAGACTAAAGATGAGGGATGAGTGCACACCGCCATGTGCCTGCTCTCCCACAGCTGAGCTCAGGGAGAAAGAAAAGGCAGACATCAGCAGAGCCTCCATTGTCCCTTGCCACATGGCAGGAGTCCAGGATCTCCAGCAGCCAACATTCGGTGAGAAAGCATCTCATGATGCCTTGATTTGGACATTTTCACAGCCTCAGAACTGTAAAACCAAATAAATTCCCATTGTAAAAGCCAAACCCCCTTTCTGCTATATTGCATTGGCAGCCGTTAGCAAACAAACATTATCTGAATATGTTAAAAAAAAAAACTGTTATATATCAATAAGAAAAAGACAAATCACCCAACAGAAAATTGACCAAAAGATGTGAACAAGCATTTCAAAGAAGAGGAAACAGAGCTCATTGGTAATCAGGAAAATGACAAACATACTTAGACCCATCAGAAAGACAAATGTTAAAAAGTCTGATAATACCAGCATTATCAAAGATTTTGAGCAAAGGAAATCCTGCTGGCAGAAGTGTAAATGGGATGCTTTTTTAAATTTTTTCAATTTTTTATTAGCGCAGTTGTAGCTTTCCAGAAAAGCCATGCAGACAGTACAGAGTTCCCATATGCACCTACACACACACACACACACACACACACACACACACACACACACACACACAGTTTCCCCTATTATTAACATTGCATTAGTGTAGTACCTTTGTTACAATTGATAAAACAGTATTATAATTGTACTATTAACTATAATCCATATTACATTAGGGTTCACTTTTTGTGTTGTATAGTTCTGAGCCTTTCTACATTTTAAAAAAATTCCGGTAACATATAAACCTACAATTTTCCATTTTATCCACTTTCAGTTATTCATTCAGTGGTATAAAATTACATCCACACTGCTATATCACCATCACCACCATCCATTCTCTAACCACATTCTATTCTCTGGTGACTTATATTCTAACTATTAACTCCATGAGTTTGTTCATTATATTTAGTTCACAATAGCGAAATCATACAATATTTGTCCTTTTGTGTCTGGCTTGCTTCACACAACAAAATGTCTTCCAGGTTCATCCATGTTGTCATATGCTTCACGACTTCATTTCTTCTTACAGCTGCATAATAATCCATTGTGCATATACACAACAATTTGTTTATCCATTCTTCAGTTCATGGACACCTGGGCTGTTTCCATCTTTTGGCAATTTTGAATAATGCCACTCTGAACATCGACGTGCAGATTTCTGTTCATGTCGCTGCTTTCAGTTCTTCTGGGTATATACCTAGTAGTGGGACTGCTGGATCACATGACAAGTCTATATTCAACTTCCTTAATTCCTATATTCAAGCCTCCATAGTGGCTGTACTGTTCTATGTTCCCATCAACAGTGAATAAACATTTCTATCTCCTCATTTCTTGTGGTTTTCTGTTTTTTTAATAAGGGCCATTCTATTAGGTGTGAAGTGATGTCTAATCATAGCTTTGACTTGCATTTCCCTAATAGCCAGTTGAACATTTTTTTTCATGTGTTTTTTCACCACTTATATTTCTTTATTGGAAAAATGTCTATTTAGGTCTTGCCTAATTGCTCTAGCTGGAACTTCTAGCATATTGTTGAATAACAGTGGTGACAGTGGTCCTCCTGTCTTGTTCCTGATCATAGAGGGAAAGCTTTCAAATCTCTCCTCACTAAGTATGATGTTGGATGTGGGATTTTCATATATGCCCTTTATTATGTTGAGGAACTTTCCTTCTATATCTGTCTTTCAGAGTATTCTTATCAAAAAAGGATACTGGATTTTGTCAAATACCTTTTCTGCATCAATTGAAATGATCTTTTGTTTTTTCCTTCGATTTGTTAATGTGGTATATTACATTAATTGATTTTCTTATGTTGAATCACCCTTGCATACCAGGAATAAAACCCACTTTATTATGGTGTATAATCCTTTTAATATGCTGTTGGATTCAATTTACAAGTATTTTGTTGAGAATTTTTGTATCTATGTTCATTAGAGAGATTGGTCTGTAATTTTCTTTTCTTGTAGTATCTTTTTCTGGCTTTGGTATTAGGGTGATGTTGGCTTCATAAAATTTGTTGGGTAATTTTCCCTACTTTTTATTGTTCTGGAAGAGTTTAAACATGATTCATATTAATTCTTGAAATGTTTGGTTGAACACCTGTGAAGCCATCTCATCCTGGGCTTTTTTTTTCTTGGAAGATTTTGGATGATTGATTCAGTCTTTTTACTTGTGATTGGTTTGTTGAATTCATGTATTTCTCGTAGAGTCCATGTTGTACATTTGTGCATTTCTAGGAATTTGTCCGTTTTATTTAGGTTGTCTAATTTGTTGACATTACAGTTTCTCATATACCCTCCTATGATCCTTTTTATTCCTGTGGGTTCAGTCACGATAAACCCCCCTTTCATTCTGGATTTTATTTGTATCTTTCATTTTTCTTTGTTAATCTAGCTAAGGGTTTCTCAATTTTATTGATCTCAAAGAACCAGCTTTTGGTTTTGTTGATTTTCTCTATTGTTTTTTGTTCTCAATTTCATTTCTTTCTTTCTAATCATTGATTAGTTGTTTCAAGTCTTGTGTCTCATCTGGAGCTTTGACTTGTTCTGTCGCCTGAGTCATATCTTCATTTTTCTTAGTATGGCTTGTAATATTTTGCAGGTATCTAGACATCTGATTATGATGTTGAGTTTACTCTAATGTTCAGTTTCTCTCTTGCCTGGGTATTGACTGTTAAGTAGCTGTGTGCTACCACTGTTCTTTGGTTCCTGGTTCAACTTGTTCTAGATATTTATGATTGCCCCTATTTAACTGCTCAAACCAGAGCTAAGGACCCAGTAATGGTGTACAGGCCAGTTTCCAAGGGTCTTAGAGAGGGGTGCAGTAAAGGCTCCAGATTGCTCCTTTTTAGAAAAAAATTTTTAATTTAATTGTCTTTTTTTTAAGATACATAGATCACAAAAAATATTACATTTAAAAATATAAGAGATTCCCATATACCCCACACCCCACACCCCACACCCACTCCTCCCACATCAACAACTTCTTTCATCATTGTGGCACATTCATTACATTTGGTGAATACATTTTGGAGCACTGCTTCACTGCATGGATTATAGTTTACATTGTAGTTTACACTCTCTCCCAGTCCATTCAGTGAGTTAGGGCAGGGTATATAATGTCCTGCATCTGTCCCTGCACTATCATTCAGGATGACTCCAAGTCCCAAAAATGCCCCCACATCTCACTTCTTCTTCCCTCTCCCTGCCCTTAGCAACTCCCGTGGCCACTGTATCCACATCAAAATGCAATTTCTTCCACTGCTAGAGTCACAGTAGTTCTATAGTAGAATACCAGTTAGTCCACTTTAATCCATATTTTATTCCTCCATTCTGTGGACCCTGGGATGACTGATGTCCACTCCACCTCTAAATCAACAGGGGTCTTAAATTCCACATGACTGATGGTGCGATTCTCCTGCTTGCAGTTGTAGTTCCCTGGTGTGGTGATTGGCCATTTTAACCTTCCTGTTAGCTGACCTGGGTAAGTCCAACAAACCGGAGAGTAGGTGTTGCAGCTCTGCTGAGGCTCAGGGCCCAGCTGGCACATAGCCAGTCTAGAGATTCAAGTCTCCTGAGCATACACCAACCCTAGCAACAACCACAGGTTCAGTAAAAGTGACAGAAGTGGCATGTGTAGAGAGGTCACATCTGAGTCCAGTTCCATCACACTCAGGAGCACAAATTCCAATGTAGGGCCAACTGGCAAGGCACTGAACTCCAGAGCCATCTGCCATGACTGTAGAACCTGTGTGTCTCCGTAGCCCTCAGGAGCACCAGTATCTGGAGTTGTCTCTACTTTGGCTGTCTCTGGGATCCTGCTGAGACACATGTAAGTGTGACCCTTCTGATGACCTCCTGACTCATTTTGAAGTCTCTTAGCCATATAAACTCATTTCTCTGTACCATTTCCCCCTTTTATTCAAGGTCTTTTTTTAGTTGCATCACCAGCTGGTGATTGATAGTAATCCCTCGGCACCAAGGAGGCTCATCCCCTGGAGTAATTTCCCACGCTGGGGGAAGATAATGCATTTACATGCTGTGTTTGTTCAGATATTTGTCGGGTACTGTTATAGTAGGTAGAGTTACACATGGCAACTGAGGGAGTGCTAGGTTCCTAGCTGGGGGTGCTCTGTTACATTCCCCAGTGGAATAGCAACAATCCCCCAAGTGCAAGGGTAAAAAGCAATGAAGAAGGATGGTCCAATAATGGGCCCTTGATACTGATGACTATGCTTATGAGCCTGTGTGCTTGAAATTTCAACTAGGCCTAGAGCGGCAGGGTGCCTAAGAGCTACCTCCTGAAAGCCTCCATGTTGCTCAAATGTGGCCACTCTTTAAGCCAGATTGCCTCTTTTATTTATTTCTTGCTATTTTTCCTTTCTTTGCGTGCACTTTCCTGCTCTGCCAGCAGATGGTGCGCTTTAGCATACCTCTCCGCTCTAGGGGAGACCCTAGACCCTAGGGGAGGAATGCATTCACTGTAATTCTGCAGGGGTGCACTGTGCAGAAGCAATATCCTCAGGGCTGGCCAAGCCTCGGGAATAAACTTTCTTAGAAGTTGCTGTCTCCTTGGCTGGCTGCTCCCTTCATCTCTCTTTGTCCTCAGTAAGCAGCCCAGAGTAATAGAGAGGGTGTCTCAGAAGGCAAATTATCTTGAACTCCCTGCTGGCTTTCAGGCCTAACACCTGGCCTGGAAGTGTGTGACCCCTCCAATGCAGTAGACCACGTTTGCTGGCCAAAATCTGAAACTGCTATAGGCTGTGTCCCTCCCTCTCCCCCTTCCTGGGGAACAGGGCCCCTGCATCCTCCTTAGCCCATAACTGCCTGCCAGGGACTAGAAGACCCAGTGCTGTTTGCTCTGAAGGTGGAAGGATGGGCATCAGCTTTCCTGCTATAGCTTTACTCACAGGACTTTCCCAGCTAGCCAAGACTCCTTTCCTTCCCCCCTTTTTCATCTGTGTGGTCTAGCCTTCCCCTGGTATCTGAAGTTCTAGTATGTTTTTCCAGACAGTTTATGCCTGTCCTCTAGCTATTTTTCTGGGAGAGGAGAGACCTTCTACCTCTCTAATCCTCCATTTTTCCAGAAGTAGTTATTATACTCTTTACATATATAGTTTCCAAATATTTTCTCCCATTGTGTAGGTTGTCTTTTACTTTCCTGATAAAGTCCTTTGGTGCACAAAATTTTAAAATTTTGTTGAAGTCACATTATTCCACTTTTTCTTGTGTATCTTGTGCTACTTTGGATGCATTTTAACATTGCATAGTAAATCTGAACATAGTTATGTTTTATAACTTAGCAATTCTACCCTCACATATATGCATTAGAAAATCTCTTGCATAAATATTCCAGTTGACATGCACAAAAATACAAAAATGTTCATAGCAGCACTGATCTTTTTTTCCATTAAAATTTTTATTGAAGGGAAGCAGATGTGGCTCAAGCAATTGGGCTCCCATCTACCATATAGGAGGTCCAGGGTTTGATGCCCAGGGCCTCCTGGTGAAGGCAAGCTGGCCCATGTGGTGAGCTGGCCCACATGGAGTGCTGGCCTGTGTGGAATACAGGCAGGAGTGCTGGCCCACATGGAGTGTTGGCACAGCAAGATGATGCAACAAAAAGAGACACAGAGGAGAGTTAATAAGAGATGCAGCAGACCAGGGAGCTGAGGTGGTGCAAGAGAATGATCACCTTTCTCCCACTCCAGAAGGTCCCAGGATCGGTTCCTGGAGCAGCCTAATGAGAATATAAAAAGACACAGAAGAACACACAGTGAATGGACACAGAGAGCAGACAATGGAAGGAGGGAGGAGAAATAAACAAATCTTTAAAAAATTTTATTGAAGTGCATATTCTCACATGATCATGCATAAACAATAAGTGTATGGGAAAAGTTGTGAACTTACAAAGCAAACATACATAACATCCTACAGGGCTCCCATATATGACCCCACCACCAATACCTTGCATTGTTGTGAAACATTTGTTACAAACTATGAAAGAGCATTGTCAAAATATCACTACTAATCTAAGGTGTTGGTGGAGGGGTGGGGTATGGGAATTCTGCACATTATTATGCACATTGTTTTGTAAGCTCACAACTTATCTAATAAAAATAAAAATTAAAAAAAAAGACAAGTAACTATAGCCAATATCTTACATTTGTGATTTTCTCCCAACCCACCAGATTATTAACACTCTATATTAGTATTATATATTTGTTATAGTTGGTGTATTTTCTCCCAACCCACCAGATTATTTTTTTTAAAGATTTTATTTATTTCTCTCCCCTTCCCCTCCCTCCACCCTGGTTGTCTGTTCTCTGCATCTATTTGCTGCGTGTTTTTCTTTGTCTGCTTCTGTTGTTGTCAGCGGCATGGGACACTGTGTTTCTTTTTGTTGCGCCATCTTGTTGTGTCAGCTCTCCATGTGTGCAGCGCCATTCTTAGGCAGGCTGCACTTTCTTTCGCGCTGGGTGACTCTCCTTATGGGGTGCACTTCTTGCGCGTGGGGCTCCCCCATGCAGGTACACTCCTGCGTGGCAGGGCACTCCTTGCGCGCATCAGCACAGCCTGTGAGCCAGCTCCACATGGGTCAAGGAGACCTGGGGTTTGAACCGCAGACTTCCCATGTGGTAGATGGACGTCCTAACCACTGGGCCAAGTCCGTTCTCCCCACCAGATTATTAACACCTTGTATTAGTATTATATATTTGTTATACTTCATGCAAAAATGTTCTCTTATTTGTTTTGTTAATCACAGTCCATATTCCACTACAGGATTCACTCTGTTATACAGTCCCATGCCTTATAAAATCCATTCAAAATATACACTCAGTGGCTCTCATTTTCATAAGAACTGTGCTGTCATCACCTCAGTCAATTTTAGAATGTTTTCATTGCTCCAAAAGGAAAAATCCAATACCCCTCATACTCCCTATTTTTGTGCCTTAGAATTGATATAATATCTTCTTTGCCATTGCTGCAAAAATATTACAATACTACTGTTAACTATCATCCATAAGTTACATTAGTTGTAATTTTCCCACTATCACCTTATTCTTAACACTTTGTAAAAGAAGAACATTCTTCTATTTATACTATTAACCACAATCTTCAGCACCGAAACCACTGTTATAGTTCCTAGATTATTCTCTAGCTTCCTTTTGATTGACATTTATGTCCCCAGAATACCCCTTTCAGTCACAATGACACTTACAAATCACTGTAATATGTTACCATCAACTCTATTCATTATCACACATTTTTAAAATATTTTTTTTATTTATTTTTAAAAGATATATAGATTGCATAAAATGTTACATTTAAAAAAATGTAATGTAAAGGATTACCATATGCCCCACTCCCCACACCTCCCACTTTTCCCACATTGACAGTGTCTTTCATTAATGTGGTACATTCATTGCAACTGATGAACACATTTTGGAGAATTGCCACACAGCATAGATTATAGTTTACATTGTAGTTTACACTCTCTCCCACTCAATTCTGTAAGTTATGGCAGGATATATAATGTCCTGTATCTGTCTTTGTAGTGTCATTCAGGACAATTCCAAGTCCCGAAAATACCCCCACATTACACCTCTTTTTCCCTCTCCCTGCCTTCAGCACCTCCAGGGGCCACTGTCTCCACATCAATGATGTAATTTCTTCCATTGCCAGAACCATAATAAGTCTATAGTAGAATATCAGTAAGTCTACTCTAGTCCATATTTTATTCCCTAATCCTGAGGATTCTGGGATGGTGATACCCATTCCTCCTCTAATTGAGAGGAGTCTTCAATCCCATATGGCTGATGGATGGGAATCTCTTGCTTCTTACAATAAACTTTATTAAAAGTTCTACATACTTTCAGCATCTCCTGTTCTAAACCCACATTCTATCTCCTAGTAACCTATAATCTAGAGTTTACCTCCATGGTTTTACTCATCGTGTTTAGTTCATATTAATGAGATCATACAATATTTGTCCTTTTGTATTTGGCTTATTTCAGTCAACGTAATATCCTCATGGTTCATCCATGTTGTCATATGCAGTTTTTGATGTTGGTTATGAATTCCAACAATAGATATTGAATTATGTTTGTAAACTCATTTGTTCCTCTGGGCATATTAGATTGTATTGGATTCAGATGTTTCATTTTTATTTGATTAAATAATGATTGAGGCTTTGATTGGGCCATATCAGTAGGATGTTGAGTTCCTGCCTCCTTGGTGGGTGGGGACTCACAGAGAAACTGCACTGCAGAGAAGGGAGTTTTGATCCTGGAGCCTGGGAAGGAAACACATAGAGAAGCAGATACATGAGGAAGGAGAGAAGGCTCAATTGGACACAGCAGAGGCCCCAGGGAGAGATAAGCATTTGCCTAATAGTCTACAGCTGGGCTTGTCGAGGAACAGAACAGCTGAACCTAGAGAAAAACCAGCCCTTGGAAGAGAGGAACCCAGGAAGCCTGAACCCTTGCGGGTGTCGGCAGCCATCTTGCCCCAACACATGGCAATAGGCTTTGGTGAGGTAAGTAACTTATGCTTTATCGCCTGGCAACTGTAAGCTTTTATCCCTTATAAAAGCCAACAGATTTCTGGTATTTTGTATCAGCATCCCTTTAACTGATTAATACACATCCCAATTTCATTTCTTAAAGCTGAATATTATTCCATTTTATATATATATATACCACATTTTTTTTATCCATTCATTGACTGATGGGCACTTGGGCTGTTTCCATACTTTAACAATTGTGACTAATTCTGCTATGGACATTGGTGTACAAATTCATTTCATGTCCTTGCTTTTAGTTCATCTAAATATATTCCTAGTAATGGGATTCATAGCAGCATTGATCTTAATAGCAAAAACCTGGAAACAACTCAAATCTCCATCAGCAGTACAATAGTTTAACAAATTGTGGTATAATCATACAATGAAAAATGACACGTTAGTGAAAATAAATATCTACTGCTACAAATATCAACATGAATGAATCCCACAAACAATGTAGAAAGAAATAAAATCCAGAAGAATTTACACAGTATGACTCTATGAATATAAAATTCAAAAACACATGTGAAAAGACAGCAAAGATAAGCAAATTCCTGGTAGTGCTTGCTTCCTATGGGGAAGGAGAGAGATACAATGAAAAGGGCATACAGCAGGCTTCAGAGGTACTAGTAATATTTCTTAAGCTGATTTCTGGGTATATGGGTGTTCATATTATTTTTTAAAATTATATATATATCTCATGTACTCTTTATTTGTAATACATTTCATGAAAATTTTTAAGTTAATGATTGACTAAGTGAAGCCAGACACAAAGGAACAAATATTATATGAGTCTACATATATTAAATATCTAGAATAAGCAAATTCATAGAGATACAAAGTATATTAGACATCACCAGGGTCTATGGAATGGGGCGGATAAGGAATTATTGCTTAATGGATACAGAGTTTCTGTTTAGGGTGGTGTAAATTTTTGAGAAATAGATATTGGTAATGGTAGCACCAAATTATGAATGTAATTACTTCCATTGAATTGTACACTTAAAACATGGTTAAATGCAAATTTTGTTATTATATTTTACAACAGTAAAAAAATCAGTTAGAAAACCTTAGCATTTAGTTCAAAGAGGTAACTTGTGGAAATAATGCAAAGAATATATTTTAAGTATTTTTAAAAATGAAAAAAAAATACTGGAAGGTGAGAAAGCTATGCTAACAAGAGAAGAACAGCGATATTAATAGCTGGAGCTAGAAATGACATCACCAGAAGGGTTTTTAAAGTGTGTTTTCAGGCTTCATTCATTCATTCAACAAGCATTTATTGAATACCAATAATGTATCTAGCCCTTTGCTGGGCCCCAAGGTTCAAATATGTATTCAAGTTATGTAGTCACTCAGTGTTCTAAGACTTGGAAATCATTCATTCATTTATTTACTCAACAAATATTTATTGAGTGAATGAATACTATGTGCCAACCGGTTGTCTAAGCGCTGGGAATATAGCATTGAACAAAATAAAGCCCCTGTTGTCACAGAGGAAGAGAGACAATAAATACATATAAGGTGATGATAAGGACTATGCAGAAAATTAAAGTATGGTAAGAGTATACAGAGTGTGTAGGAGGGGTGGGAGGGAGTTGCTATTTAGATAGGGTGATCAGGGAAGGCCTATCTAAGGAGGTGGCATTTGAGCAGAGAACTTAATGAAGTGAGGGAATAAATCTTGTGGGTATCTGGGGGAAATTCATTCCAGGCACAGAGAAAAGCAGGGACAAATTTGCTGAAACAGAAAAGTCTCTTGGTGTGTTAGAGGAACAGCAAGGAGTCCATTGTGTCTGGAACAGAGTGAACAAAGGAAAGGTGTAGGAGATGAGGTCACAGAGTTTGTCACGCACTGAATCATGTAATTCCTTGTGATATGAAAGGCATTAGGAAGGGAAACGGACTTTGGCCCAGTGGTTAGGGCGTCCGTCTACCACATGGGAGGTCCGCGGTTCAAACCCCGGGCCTCCTTGACCCTTGTGGAGCTGGCCCATGTGCAGTGCTGATGTGCGCAAGGAGTGCCCTGCCACGCAGGGGTGTCCCCCCCGTGCAAGGAGTGCGCCCCGTAAGGAGAGCTGCCCAGCGCGAAGGAAAGTGCAGCCTGCCGAGGAATGGCGCCGCCCACACTTCCTGTGCCGCTGACGACAACAGAAGCGGACAAAGAAACAAGATGCAACAAAAAGACACAGAAAACAGACAACCGGGGAAAGGGAGGGGAATTAAATAAATAAAAATAAGTCTTAAAAAAAAAAAAAAAAGAAAGGCATTAGGAAGTTTTGAGCAAGGGAGTGATGTGATCCTATTTATGTTTCAAAAGGATCATTGGACTTCTGGTAAATACTAGGCAGCAATGGTGGAAGTAGGGAGACTAATTAGGAGGCCATTATAGTAATCCAGGCAAGAGATGTTGGGATGACACAGAGGAGGCAAGATGACAGCCGAGTAAGGGGCTCCATGAGTCAGCTTGTCCTACAGGACAGTTAATAATCAGCCAGAGTGATCCAAATCACTTGTTTGGGGAGCCCAGGAGACCAGAAAAGCATCCTGCAACATCCTTGGAAGAATGGAAGGAGGAGACTGCCCATCTGCAGTGAGGATTCATGAGTAGAGCACTCCATGCTGTGAAGGCCAGTGCCCATCCTCGACTGGCGGTGCAATACCCCTCAGGAGCTATTCCCTGGCTGGAGTTGGAAGCTCCATATCCCAGAAAAGGGGGTGGGGTGGGGGAAGATGGTCAAACACCGACTTCAGCTACTGGTTAGTAAATTCCTCTAGCTAAAGTCCAATCCTAAGAACAGCTAAAGTTTGAACCTGTCTGAGTCAGAAAGAGGCCAGTATCTCCATTTTAACTCTGCCCTTGGCATGAGGGGAAGTGGGGCTAATTGAAAACCACAGTGATGATAGGGAACAGCTTCTTTCCACAGGCCAGTTTGATGCCCTAGCTTGGGCTTCAGCCCTTCCTCTGGCAAAGAGGAAGCTGGGGGGACCTGCACCAGTCTCTCTGGGCAACTGTAGTCACTTTCAGCCCACAAAGACTAGATTGTTAGGCACCTGTGGCTCCATCCCTGCCCCTGACAGAGCAGGAGGAGAGCGAGTGCACCCTTAGCCTCTCTGGGCAACTGCAGCTGCTTTCAGCCCATGGACTAAATTGTTGGACACATTTGTGACTCTATCCCCAACGCTGATAGGGAGAAGGAGAGGCAGTGCTCCCTCAGCCTCTTCAGGCAACTGCAGTCGCTTTTGGCCAACCCAGACAAGATTGTTGCACACACCTGAGACTCAATCCCTGTCCCTGGCAGGGGAGGACCAGATCTGGTGCTTCATCAGTCTATCTGGGCAACTGTGGTCAATTTTGACCTACATGACTTAGTTTGCTGCCCACACCTGCTGCTTCATCCCCATCTCAGGCAGGGGAGGAAGGGGTGTGGAGCTTCATCTCTTTCTCTGAGCAACTACAGATGGTCTTGGCCTGCAGGGCTTGGATTACTACACAAGGCTATGGCTCCATCCCTACCCCTGGGAGGGGAGAAAGGTGGGAGAAGCTCCATCAGCTCCTGGGGTAAGACAGGCAGCTTCAGGCTCTATGGCTTATAGTACCAAGTGCATCCTTGACTCCTACTCCATAATGAGCAAGGGAGAAAGTGCAAGAAACAGATGAAAAAGAGCTGACAAAATTCAGATTGGCAAAACACAAAGCACTATCAAGTTCCAAATTAAGTTGAACCAAATATCAAAGAAGGGCTGTAGCACAAAGCCAATCAAATAGACCTAGACTAAAGAGAGAAACTGCCCAGAATAAATGCATCTAGTAAATCATATGTCAAGACACCAACAAAAAGTTACCATCTAGGGAGCAGATGTGGCTCAGTGGTTGAGTGCCAGCTTCCCATGTATGAGGTTCTGGGTTCAATCCCTGGCCCTGGTACTTCAAAAAAAGTTACCATCCAATCAAGAAACAGGAAAATATGACCCAGTCAAAGGAACAAACAAAGCTTCCAGATGATATGAAGGAGTTGACACAACTAATCATAGATGTTCAAACAAATCTCCTTAATAAATTCAATAATTATAGAGATTATGGATATTAAGAAGACACTGGGTGAGCACAAAGAAAAAATTGAAAGCATACATAGAAAAATAGATCTTATGAGAATGAAAGGCACAATAAACGAAGTTTAAAAAAATACACTGGAGGTATATTGACAGCAAATCTGAAGAGGTAGAAGAAAGGATGAGTGAGCTTGTAGACAGGACCTCCAAAAGCGACCACACAAAATAAAAGACAATCGAAGCAGACGTGGCTCAAATGATGGAGTGTCTGCCTACCATATGGAGGGTCCAGGATTCAAACTCAGGGCCTCCTGACCCATGTGGTGAGCTGGCCCATGTGCAGTGCTGCCGTGTGCAAGGAGTGCCATGTCATGCAGGGGTGCCCCCGCATAGAGGAGCCCATGTGTAAGGAATGCACCTCACAAGGAGAGCCGCCTCACATGAAAAAAGTGCAGCCTGTCCAGGAGTGTCACTGCACACACAGAGAGCTGATGCAGCAAGATGATGCAACCAAAAAGGAGATGAATTTTCCCAGTATTACTTGATAATACAAGTGGATGCAGAAGGACACACAGCTAATGGACACAGAGAGCAGATAATAGGGGGGAAGGGGAGAGAAATAAATAAAATAAATCTTTAAAATAAAATAAAAGATAAAGAAAAGAATGCGCTACAGCAAATATAACAAGAAAATGTAAAAAGATCATTGCTGGGGAAGGGGGAAAAGGGTTTGATGTTGGATATATGGGAGTCCCATATATTGTATATGTGACTTCATGGTGATCTAAAACTTTTTTTCCCCCCACGATCTCTTTATTTTTTTGAACGTTATATTAAAAAAATATGAGGTTCCCATATACCCCCAACCCCCCTCACCACACTCCTCCCACATTAACAACCCCCACCACCACCACAGCCCACTCATTGCACTTGGTGAACACACTCTGGAGCACTGCCACACCACATGGATAACAGTCCACATTGTAGTTTACACTCTCTTCCAGTTCACCCAGTGGGTTATGGCAGAATATGTAATGTCCAGCATCTGCCCTGCAACATCATTCAGGACAACTCCCAAAAATGCTCCCTCATCACATCTCTTCTTCCCTCTCCCTGCCTCAGCAACTACCATGACCACTGTCTCCACATCAATGCTACAGTTTCTTCCATTACTAGTCACAATAGCTCCATAGTAGAATATCAGAAAGTCCTTTCAAATCTATATTTTATCCCTCCATCCTTTGGACCCTGGGATGGCAATGTCCACTCCACCTCTATATTAAGAGTGGGCTTAGATTCCACATGGATGATGGATGCAATTCCTCTGCTTGCAGTTGTTGGCCTCTTGATTCCCTGGTGTGGTGGTTGACCATCTTCACCTCCCTGTCATCTGGCCTTGGTAAGTCCAATGAACCAGAGGGTAGGAGTTGTAAGTCTGCTGAGGCTCAGGGCCCAGCTGGCACATAGCCAGTCCAGAGATTCAAGTATCCTGAGTATACACCAACCCTAGCAACAACCACAGGTTCAGTGAAAGTGACAGAAGAGGCATGTGTAGAAAGGCCACATCTGAGTCCAACTCCATCACACTCAGGAACACAAATTCCAAAGTAGGGACAACTGACATGGCACTGAATTCCAGAGCCATTTGCCATAACCATAGAACCTGTGGGTCTCTGTAGCTGTCAGGAGAACCAGCACCTGGGGTTGTATTCTACGTTGGCTGTCTCTGAGGTCCTGCTGAGGTGTGCATAAGCATGACCCCTCTGATGACCTCCCAACTCTTTTGAAGATTCTTAGCCATATAAACTCATTTGTCTTTGTCATTTCCCCCTTTTATTCAAGGTCGAAAAGCAATTTTTAACACCTGATACTATATGTAAGCTGAGATATTCTGCTGGTCTTTCATTCAAGGTCTTTTTCTAGTTCTATTACCAGCTGGTGCTTGGTAGTAATCCCTTGGTGCCAGGGAGGCTCATCCCCAGGAGTCATGTCCCACACTGGGGGGAAGGTAATGCATTAACATGCCGAATTTGACTTAAAGAGTGGCCACATTTGAGCAACATGCAGGCTTTCAGAAGGTAACTCTTAGGCATCCTGCAGCTCTAGGCCTAGTTCATATTTGAGGCACTTAGGCTCATAAGCATAGTCATCAGTATCAAAGGCTCATTGTTGGACCATCCTTCTTTGCTAGTCTTTGCCATTGCACTTGGGGAATTGTTCCTGTTCCATTGGGGAATGTGATAGAACTCCCCTGCTTAGGAACTCAGTGCTCCCTCAGTTGTTGTTTGTAACTGCAACTACTATGAAAATACCCAACATATATCCAAACATTTTTATGTACCCTATATACATGCTCTGGAGAACTCCTTTCCAACCATGTGCCCCCCATCAATAACATCCCACACAAATGTTACTCCCCTGCCATAGTTGAACCTCTCTGTGATCCAAAACTTCTTAAAAAATGAAGCCTAATATATTGCCAAATTCAATTAATAGGCAAATGAAATACAGTGGTCGATTAAAGATTAGAAATAGAATACATAGTAATTTGGAAAAACTAAAATAAAAATAAATTGGGGTATTCAAAATGAAAAGTATTGTAAGGATTTGTTTTTGACATTTTGCATGTCATCACTGCAATTGGTGTTGCCCTATATATACAGTGGCAAGGCAATTTCTTTCATTCCTTCCTCAGTGTCTACATCCTTTCTTTTTTTTTTTTTTAATTTTGTTTTCTCTTCAAAAGAGTTTTAGGAGGCGGGGCAAGATGGCGTCTGAGTTAGTACACTTCGAAATCTCTCCTGCAAAGGACCGGCTGAGTGGGGTCAGAATCTTGCTGGAGCAGGCTGTTTCGGGAACCTGGCGGTCG
Organism: Dasypus novemcinctus; assembly: GCF_030445035.2. NCBI lineage: Eukaryota > Metazoa > Chordata > Mammalia > Cingulata > Dasypodidae > Dasypus > Dasypus novemcinctus. Next base: position 79,186,385 of record NC_080704.1, read on the forward strand.
GGAGGTGACTGGATGTCGGTTTGGGGGAACTGCGACAAGGTTAGTGCTTGTTAGAAGTGGGACTGCAGGTTTCTAGCACTGAGGTCAGAGGTTGTGGGAGGGCGGGGCCCTTCCCCCTAAGGCTGAGGGCTGCGGCATTCCCTGGGGACTGTCAGTCACCTGTGCCGGTGTCCCCGGACTCCTTGTTCCCCAGGCACGTGGTCCCCGATTTGTGTTCCCTGGACCCCCGTGGCCTGCCTTCCTGTTCCAGCAGAGCCGGTCATAGCCTCTCCAGAAGTCCAAGGCGGCATTCGGATACGTGTCTTTCTTGTGAACCGTTCCGGGTGGTCTTAAGGATGATCCTCCAGTCCAGGGTCGGGGCCTCCTCCCAGCACCTGAAAGGCGCGGACCCAAGTAGGAGCAGGAGGGCGAGCACGGACCGCGGGAGCAGGGCCATCAGCGCAGAGACGTGCTTCATTGGGTCCCACCAGTTTCAGTGGGCGGCGGGCGCCCCCCACCCTACTTCCCCGGAGTCCCCGTGGCTTGGCTCCGTGCCCAGGTCTCCTTTATGGCCCCTGGGCCTGGGCTCCACTCAGTCTTCTCTGCGGTCTTCATAGAGCTATGGCGGGGCGGCGGGGCGGCGGGGCGGCCGCGCAAATGCCCTACCGGGGCGCACCACCTTTCTTTAACTGAAATTGCGTCAAGATAGTTGTAAGAAATAATATAGAGGGGTCCCTGTACACTTTGCCCAGTTTCTCCCAATGGTAACGTTTTACAAAGCTGTAGTAAAATATCACAACCAGGATATGGACCAGGATACAATCCTCTGGTCTTACTCAGATCAGTTTACCTCATTTTCTAACATCCTATTGGTGGACATTTAATCCCCCCTCCCCCTTTTCCCCACTCTTATAAACTATGCTAGAGTTTCCTTCTGGATTCCACTCAATCCCACCTAATCTCTGTTTATTTCTAGACTGCTGTAACACTTAAAAAATTACTACACATGTAATTATATCTGGTGGGGGCAAATTAACTTATTATTTGTCTTTTTAAGTATTTCCTTTAGCTACTGTGGTAGACAGATGGCTCCCAACGATTTCTGTCTCCTGGTATTCACACCTTGGTATAATTTCCTCCCCTTGAGTGTGGTCTGGACCTAGTGACTGGCTTCTAACTAATAGAATACAGCAAAGGAGATGGGATGCAACTTCCAGACTAGGTTACCAAACATGGTGTCTTTTATCTTGCTAGCACTATCTTGCTCTCTCACTTGCTCACTCTGAGGAAACAAGCTGCCATGTTGTGAGCTGCACTGAGCTGAATGCAGTCCTAAACAACACTTTGATAGCAGCCTTGTGTGAGACCCTGAACTGGAGGACCTAGTGAAGCAGTGCCTGGATTCCTGACCCATAGAAACAGTAGGATAATAAGTGTATGGTTATATTTTAACTTTTTATTTGGAGATAACTGTCGATACATAGACAGTTTTTAAAAGATGATACAAGGATCTCATATTCCTTTCACCCAGTTTCCCCCAATGAACAACTGTGAAGTTGACATGGATGCCATTCACCGACCTTATTCAGATTTCATCAGCTGCAAATGCACTCATTTGGGTGTGTGAGTGTGTGTATTTAGTTCAGTGCAATTTTATCACACGTGCAGATTTATGTGACCACCACCATAGTCAAGGTACAGACAGAACAGTTTCAACACAAGGATCCTTTATGCAACCTTTTTTTAGCCACTGAGCATAGAATTCTGGGTTGGCAGTTATTATTTTTCTTTCAGTACTTTAAAGATATTATTCCACTATCTTCTTTTTTTTTCTTCTTACTTCTCCTCCCTTACTCCCCACTCCGTTGTCTGCGCTCTGTATCCAATTGCTGTGTGTTCTTTTGTGTCTGTTATATTCTCATTAGGTGGCTCCGGGAACTCATCCTACGACCTTTCGGAATGGGAGAGAGGTGATCATTCTCTTGCTCCACCTCAGCTCCCTACTTCGCTGCATCTCATATTTTCTCTTCTCTGTCTCTCTTTTTGTTGCGTCATCTTGAGTCAGCTCTCCGTGTGGACGGCACTGCTCCTGGGCTGTTTGCTCTCCTGTGCAGGGCTGCACTCCTTGTGCACTGCATTACTCCACGTGGGCCAGCTTGCCACGTGGGCCAGAAGGCCCTGGGTAACGAACCCTCGGCCTCCTATTTGGTAGGTGGAAGCTCTATCCATTGAGCCATATCCACTTCCCCCACTATCTTCTGATTTGCATGGTTTCTGAGAAATCATGAGAAATCTGCTGTTATTCTTATCTTTATTCCTCTGTACATAACATGTCTTTTTTCTCTGGTTGCTTTTAATATGTTCTCTCTATCACTGGTTTAAGAAAGTTGATTATGATTTACTGTGGCATAGTTCTCTTCATGTTTCTTGTTCTTGGAGTTTGTTTATAGCTTTCATCAAATTTGGAAAAATTTTGGCCATTATTTCATCAAATATGTTTTCCTAATCTCCCTCCTACTTCAGGTGCTCCAATTTCTTGTGTAGTAGGCTGCTTAGAGTTATCCCACAACTCAATGATGCTCTGTTCATTTTTTTTCAGTTTTTTATCTCTGTTTCATTTTTAATGGTTTCTATTACCATGCCCTCAAGTTCACTAATCATTTTTTCTACAGTATCTAATTTGCTGTAATTATTCCCATCTGGTATATTTTTTATCAAAGAAATTGTAATTTTCATCCTTAGAATTTCAATTTGTGTCATTTATATCTTTGTCTCTACATAACATGTTAAATTTTTCCACCAACATCTTAAATTTATGCAATATATGCTATAAAAACTGTTATATTGTCCCTGTCAGCTAATTTTATCATCTGTGTCATTTCTGAATCTGTTTCTCCTGGTTGACTTTTCTCCTCATTATGGGTCATATTTTCCTGCTTATTTCCATGACTGGTAATTTTTAATTGGGTGTCAGTCATTGTGAATTTTACCTTGTTTGGTACTGGATATTTTTGTAAGACTGTAAATATGCTTAGTCTTGTTCCGGGGTATTATTAAGTTCCTAGGACAGAGTTTGAACTTTTTCTTTAAATAAACCAATTTTATTGATACATATTAATAAAGCATACAATTCATCCAAAGTGTACAATCAATAGTATTTAGTATAATCACATAGCTGTGCATTCATCACTTCAGTCATTATTAGAGCATTTTCATTATTTCAATAATAAAAATACTAATAAACAAAAAACAGACAAACAAGAAAATTCTTCATTTCTCGATCTCTCTATGCTTCACCTGCTGTACATAGCTGCTGTTTCTGACTATTCTTGCACATTAATTTATTTATTTATAAAGCAGTTTTATTTAGATATAGTCACATACCATAAGAGCTATCCAAAGTGCATAATCAATGGCTTTAGTATAATCACAGTGTTGTATATTCATCATCTAAAAAATATTAGAAAACTTTCATTACTCCAAAAAGAAAAACTCCACATCCCTTAGCAGTCCTTCCCCAGCCCTACATATCAACTAATTTCATCTTTATAAATTGATTTATATTTACATTTTCTATAAATGGAATCATACAATATGAAGTACTTTGTGTCTGGTTTCTTTCACTTAGCATAATGTTTTTTTAATCTGATATTAACATTTTGTCTGACATTAACACTTGTAGTATTAACATACATTTGTTTAGCTTCAAAGAAAAACAATATTATATATGCAATTTTACCCATATTCATATTTTACATGTGGTTTTACTCTGCTATACAGTTCCATGTTACATTTTTTAGCTTTCCTTTTAGATTTTAGACCTTAGATTTTCCCTTTAAACCACTTTCATACCCACATAATAGTACTATAGTTACAAAATGTTATGTTGGGCTTTCACCTTTTCTATTCATTTCTAAAGATAAACACACATTCTTTTTACCAGTTCTGCACAAGTTATACCTCAGCTTTCCATTCTCTAACCTCATTCTATTTTCTGTTGACCCATATTCAAGTTATTAACTCCATGAGATTACACATATATTTAGTTCATAGTAGTGCAATCATACAGTATTTGTCCTTTTGTGTCTGGCTTGCTTCAGTCAACATAATGTCCTGCAGGTTCATTGATGTTGTCATATGCTTTCGACTTCATTTCTTCTTAAAGCTGCATAATATTCCATCCTGTGAATACACCACAGTTTGTCTAGCTATTCATCAGTTAATGGATGCCTGGGTTGTTTCTATCTTTTGGTAAATGTGAATAACGCTGCTCTGAACATTGGTGTGCAGATGTCTGTTCATGTCACTGCTCTCAGTTCTTCTGGGTATATACCCAGTAGTGGTATTGCCAGGTCATGTAGCAAATCTATATTTAACTTCTTTAGACATTGCCAAACAGTCCTCCATAGTGGCTGTACATTCCCACCAACAGTGAATAAGTGTTCCTATCTCTCCACATCCTTTCCAACACTTGTAGTTCTCTGTCTTTTTTTTCCTCTCCCCTTCCCCCCTGTTGTCTGCTCTTTGTGTCCATTCACTGTGTGTTCCTCTGTGTCCGCTTTGCATTCTTGTCAGTGCAGCACTGTGTTGCTTTTTTTGTTGCGTCATCTTGTAGCGTCAGCTCTCCGTGTGTGTGGTACCACTCCTGGGAGGGCTGCGCTTTTTTCGCATGGAGCAGATCTGCTTGTGGGGTGCACTTCTTGCGTGTGGGCACCCCTACATGGGGGACACCCCCACATGGCATGGAACTCCTTGCGTATGGCAGCACTGCATGTGGGCCAGCTCATTACACCGGTCAGGATGCCCTGGGTACCAAAGTGTGGACCTCCTATATGGTAGGTGGACGCTCTATCAGTTGAGCCACAACCGCTTCCCTCTCTGCCTTTTTAATAGTGGCCACTCTTTTTTTTCTTTTTTTAGTGGTTACCTCTGAGGTTTTTTTAAAATCATACAATATGCTACACAATACATTTGGTTCATAGTCATGCAATCATACAGTATTTGTTCTTTTGAATCTCAGTTGCTTCACTCAACATAATGTCCTCCAGTTTCATCCATGTTGTCATATGCTTTCTGACTTCATTTCTTTTTGTAGCTGCATAATATTCCATCATGTAAATACACCACGGTTTGTTTGCCCATTCATTTGCTGATGAACACCTGGGTTGTTTCCAACATTGGCAGTCGTGAATAACGTTGCTATGAACATTGGTATGCAGATGTCTGTTTGTGTTACTGCTCTCAGTTCTTCTGGGTATATACCCAGTAGTGCTATTGCAGGGTCACGTGGCAAGCCTATATTCAACTCCTTTAGGAACTGCCAAGCAGTCCCCCACAGTGACTGTACCATTCTGCATTCCCACCAACAGTGAATAAGTGTTCCTATCTCACCACAACCTCTCCAACACTTGCAGCTTTCTGTCTTTTTAATAGTGGCCATTCTGATAGGTGTGAAATGATATCTCACTGTAGTTTAGATTTACATTTCTCTAATCGCTAGTGATGTTGAACATGTTTTCATGTTGGGGTTTTTTTTGCCAATTGTATTTCTTCTTTGAACAAATGTCTATTCAAGTCTTTTGCCAGTTTTTAATTAGGTCGTTTGTCTTTTTATTGTTGTGTTGTAGCATTGCTTTAAATATCCTGGATATTAAACCTTATTGGACATAATTTCTGAACATTTTCTCCCATTGAGTCAGCTGCCTCTTCACCCTTTTGACAAAGTCCTGGGAGGTACAAAAGTGTTTAATTTTGAGGAGGTCCCATTTATCTATTTTTCTTTTGTTGCACATGCTTTGGGTGTATGGTCTTTTTATATTTAGGTCTTTAAGCCATTTTTTTTTAGGTACTGGGTGCTGGGGATTGAACCCCAGGATCTTCTATGTGGGAAGCTGGCGCTAAACCTCTGAACCACATTGGCTTCCATGAGTTGTTTTTTTCATGTGTTTTACTTGTTTTTTTTTTTTTTTTTTTTTTTTTGCTGTTTTCGAAACAGGAGGCACCAGTAACTGAACAGGGGCCTCCCATGTGAGAGGTGGGTGCTCAACCACTTGAGACACATTCACTCCCTCTTTAATCTGTTTTTGAGTTGATTCTTGTATAGGAAGTGAGATGGGGGTCCTCTTTCATTCTTTTGGTTATGGATATCCAGTTCTCCCACCACCATTTGTTGAAGAGACTGTTTTGTCCCATCAACATGGACTTGGTAGGTTTGTCAAAAACAAGGGAGCTTATGTGGCTAAAGTGGTTGGGTACCTGCTTTCCACAGGGGGGTCTCTGGTTCGGTCATTGGTGCCTCCTAAAAACAAAATAAATGGACAAAAAGCAAACAAGTGAAGGGGCCAGCTCAGGGGAGCTGATGTGGCTCAGTGGTTGAGTGCCAGCTTCCCATGTGAGGTTCTGGGCTCATTACTGAACCTCAGTACCACAAAAAGAAAAAAAAGAAAGAAAGAAAACACAGTTGGCCATAGAAGTGAGGGTTTATTTCTGCACTTTCAATTCTATTCCACTAATCAGTGTGTCTATCTTTATGCCAGTACCAGGCTGTTATGACCACTGTAGCTTTGTAATATGTTTCAAGGTCAGGCAGTGAAATTCCTCCCACATCACTCTTTTTTAAGAATGCTTTTTACTATTTGGATGAACTTTCCCTTCCAAATGAATCCAGTAATTGCCTTTTCTATTTCCTTTAAGTAGGTTGTTGGAATTATTTAATTAAAAATTTTTATTGACCTTTATATTTCACACATACATAAGCAATAAGTGTATAATAGAACTTGTGAACACCCCACACGCCCTACTTCTCCTACATCAACAACTTCTTTCATCATTGTGGCACATTCATTGAATTTGGTGAATACATTTTGGAGCACTGCTGCACCACATGGATAATGGTTTACATTGTAGTTTACACTCTCTACCACTCCATTCTGTAGATTATGGCAGGATATACAATGTCCCATATCTGTCTTTGCAATGCCATTCAGGACAATTCCAGTCCTGAAAATGCCCCCATATCACACCTTTTCCCTCTCTCTGCCTTCAGCAACTCCCGTGGCCTCTGTCTCCAATCAATGATGTAATTTCTTCCATTGCTAGAGTCACAATAATTCTATAATGGAATATCAGTAAGTCCACTCTAATCCATATTTTATTCCTCCATCCTGAGGACCCTGGGGTGGCAATGCCCACTCCACCTCTCAATTGAGAGGGGGCTTCGATCCCACATGGCTGGTGGATGGGACGCTCATGCCTGTACCTATAGACTCTCTTGGTACCTTGGTGTGGTGGTTGTCCATCCTTACCTCCCTGTCAGCTGACCTGGGTAAGTCCAAAGAAACTGGCGAGTAGGTACTGCAATCTGCTGAGGTTCAGGACCCAGCTGGCACACGGACAGCCCAGAGATTCAAGTCTCCTGGGCATACACGAACCCCAGTGCCAATCACAGGTTTAATAAAAGGGACAGAAAAGGCATGTGTAGAGAAGTCACATCTGAGTCCAAGTCCATCACACTCTGGAGCACAAATTCCAAAGTAGGGCCCACTGGCAAGGGACTGAACTCCAGAGCCATCTGCCTTGACCATAGAACCTGGGTGTCTTCATAGCCCTCAGGAGCACCACTTCCTGGTTTGGCTGTCTCTGAGATCCTGCTGAGATATGCATAAGCACAACCTCTCTGATGACCTCCCAACTCATTTTGAAGTTTCTTAGTCATATAAACTCATTTGTCTTTATATTTCCCCCTTTTATTCAAGGTCTTTTTCCAGTTGCACCACCAGTCGGTGCTTGGTAGTAATCCCTGAGCACCAGGAAGGCTCATCTCTGGGAGTCATGTCCCATGTTGATGGGAAGGTAATGCATTTATATGCTGAGTTTGGCCACATTTGAGCAACATGGAGACTCTCAGGAGGTAAGTCTTAGGCACCCTGCCACACTAGGCACAACAGGCTTATAAGCATAGTCATCAGTATCAAAGGCCCATCATTGGACCCTCCTTCTTCACTGTTCATTGCCCTTGCACTTGGGGGATTGTTGCTGTTCCATTGGGGAATGTGGCAGAGCTTCCCAGGATGGGAACCCAGCACTCCCTCAGTTGTCATGTGAATCTCTACCCACTGTGTCAATACCCAACAAACATCTGAACACATCTATATACCCTATATGCATACCCAGGCAAACTCCTTGCCATGCATCCCCCATCAATGACACCCAACTCCAATGCTCCTCACCTGCCACAGTTGAACAACTCTGTGATCCAGAACTTCTTAAAAAATGATGCCTAATATATTGCCATACAAAATTAATAGGAAAATGAAATAGTAATGATAGGTTTAAACATTAGAAATAAAATATGTAATAATTTAGAAAAACTAAAATAAAGTTTTAAAAATTGGGGTATTAAAAATGAAAAAAATTATATAAAGAAATTTTTTTGACGTTTTGATTTTCATCACTGTAATAGGTGTTGTCCTGTATGTACAGTGGCACGGCAATCTCTTCCATTTCTTCCTCAGTGTTTTACCTCTTTTTTTTTTCATTATGTCTTCAAAGAAGTTTTAGGCCACAGCAAAGTCACATACAGAATATAGGGGACTCCCTTATACCCAACATATTCCCGTTTCCCCCTTCCCCAACAATGATCTTTCTGCAAAAGAATGTTACATTTGCTACAACTGATGTACAAATATTGAAACATAGCTACTAACCATGGTTCCATTACAGTTTACATTTTAGAATGTACACTTTTATAAATTTTGGGTGAAATTTAACATGGTCTGTATCCATCATGGTATGATCATGCAGAACACTTCCATTGCCCCCCTATTACCTCCTCTTCCATCTCTTCCATACCTCTCTGCCTCTCCCTCGGGGTCCACAGAGACAATCAAGCTTCACTGCTTGAGGACAAGATTCATAGATACTTGCAACAGTGCTGAGGGGTTGACACACTAGTCTGTCCTTCCCCATTAGGAGCCACCCATGCTCTTTTCTCCCCTCTGTTTGAAAACATCGGACCTCCCCAGGATGGGGTTACAACACCTTCCTACTCATTGTATGGGTCTGCACCCACTGGTATAACACATTGTGACAAAAAGAGCACTCACACACTCCCTAGAAGCCTGCCCCAGGTGCACCCTGTGCCAAAAGCCCCCTATCCAACACCCTAAATCAGTAACCCTTCCTTATTATATTGTCTAAAGAGTTTTCTCAACATTATAGTTTCAACCACGTACCCACCAATCCCCCATATTCATCTGCTCCCCTCCTACCCTCTCCCCAATTCCATGGACCATCCAACCCATCCTTCCGACCCTAGCCCCCATCAAGCCTGTACAGCCCAACCCAATAGTATCCTTATACCTGCATCACATCCCTTCACTGCACAACTGCTTACCTCCACCTTATCATAGATTGTGCCCATGTGGGGGTTGGCTAACAACCTTTCTCTCCCCCCGACCCCATTTCCTGTAAGCCTATCTCGCAGACTCTAGCTCTCTGAGATGGCTCAATTTGCTTAATTCATATCAGAGAGGTCGTGTAGTATTTGTACTTCAATGTCTGGCTTGCTTCACTCAACATAAGGTCCTCAAGATTCATCCATGTTATCCCATGTGTTAGTACTGTATTCCTTCTTACAGTTGAGTAGTATTCCATTGTATGTATATACCACATTTTGTTTATCCATTCATCTGTTGATGGGCATTTGGGTTGATTCCAACTTTTGGCAATGGTGAATAATGTCTCAAAGAACATTGGTGTGCATATATCAGTTCTTGTCCTTCTTTTCAGTTCTTCTGGGTAGATACCCAGCAGTGGAATTGCTGGGTCATATGGCAGATCTATAGCTAGTTTTTGAGGAACTTCCAAACTGTCCTCCACAATAGCTGGATCCTTCTACATTCCCACTAGCAGTGGATAAGTGTTCCCATTCCTCTACATCCTCTCCAACACTTGTAGTCCTCTGTTTTTTTAATAGCCACCAGTCTAATGGGAGTAAGATGGTATCTCATTGTAGTTTTGATTTGCATTTCCCTAATAGCTAGTGATCTTGAGTATCTTTTCATGTACTTTTTAGCCGTTTGTATTTCTTCTTTGGAGAAGTGTCTGTTTAAATCTCTTGCCCAATTTTTAAATGTGGTGTTTGTCTTTTTATTTTCAAGATATAGGATTTCTTTATATTTGCGGGATATTAGGCTCCAATCAGAACATGGTTGCCAAATATTTTCTTCCATTGGGTAGGCTGTCATTATACTTTCTTGACAAACTCCCTTGAGGTGTAAAAGGTTTCAATTTTGAGGAGGTCCAGTTTATCTATTTTTTCTTTTACTGCTCATGCTGTGGTTGTGAAGTTCATGAAGCCATTTCCTATTACAAGGTCCTGTAGATGCTTCCCTACATTGCCTTCCAAGGTCTTAATGGTCTTTGCTCTTATATTTAGATCTTTGATCCATCTTGAGTTTATTTTTGTATAAAGTGTGAGATGGTGTTCCTCTCTCATTCTTTTGCATATGGATATCCAGTTCTCCAAGCACCATTTGTTGAAGAGGCCATTCTCTCCCAGTTGAGTGGGCTTGATGACCTTGTCAAATATCAGATGAATGTATATGCAAGAATCTGTATTAGAACTTTCAATTCAGTTCCATTGGTCAGTATGTCTATTCTTGTGCCTATACCATGCTGTTTTGACCACTATAGCTTTGTTTTTTGTTTTATTTTTTTTTAATGTATGAATCCATTTATTCCCATTTTCCCATTTTTTCTTTTTTCATAATACTGTATTTTTAATTTATTTTTTTTTATTTCTTTATTTATTTTTTATTTTTTTCCATTTTTTTAATTGACTTTGTAATAATATTACATTAAAAATATATATGTGAGGTCCCATTTATGTTTTAAAGTCAGGTAGTGTGATTCCTCCTGTTTCATTTTTCTTTTTCAATGTCTTTGGCTATTCAGGGCCTCTTTCCCTTCCAAATAAATTGTATAGTTAGTTTTTCCAGTTCAATAAAAAATGCTGTGTTGATTTTTATTGGGATTGCATCAAGTCTGTAGATTAGTTTTGGTAGGATAGACATCTTAATGATATTTAGTATTCCTTTCCATGAACAGGGAATATTCTTCCATTTATTTAAGTCTTCTTTGATTTCATTTAAGTGTTGTGTATTCTTCTGTGTATAAATCATTTACATCTTTAGTTAAATTTATTTCTATGTATTTGATTTTTTACTTTACTATTGCAAATGGTATTTTTTTCTTGATTTCCTCCTCAGATTGCTCATTACTGGTGTACAGAAATGCTACTGATTTTTGTGCATTGATCTTATAACCTGCTTCTTTACCGAACTCATTTATAAGTTCTAGAAACTTTGTTTTAGGTTTCTCAGGGCTTTCTATGTATAGGATCATGTTGCCTGCAAATAGTGAAATTTTTACTTCTTCCTTTCCAGTTTGGATGCCTTTTATGTATTTTTCTTGCCTCAGTGCTTGAGCAAGTACTTCTAACACAATGGTAAATGGGAGGGGTGATAGTGGGCATCCTTGTTTTGTTCCCAATCTTAGAGGGAAAGATTTTAGGATTTCACCATTATGTATGATGTTAGCTGTGCATTTTTCATATATAATCTTTACCCTGCTCAGAAAGTTTCCTTCTATTCCTATCTTTTGCAAAAATTTTATCAAGGAAGAATGCTATATTTTGTCTGATCCCTTTTCTGCATCAATTGATAGGATCATGTAATTTTTCTTCTTCGATTTATTCATGTGGTACATTACACTGATTGATTTTCTTCTGTCGAAGCACCCTTGCGTGCCTAGTATAAAGCCCACTTGATCATGATGAATAACTTTTTTGATGTGTTGTTGAATTCGATTAGGAAGTATTTTGTTGAGGATTTTTGCATCCATGTTCACTAAGGAAATAGGTCTGTAGTATTCTTTTTTTGTATATCTTTATCTCGCTTTGCTATTAGTATAATATTAGCTTCATAGAATGAGTTTGGTAGTGTTTCCTCTTGTTCAGTTTTTGAGCTTGAGTCAGACTGGTTTTAAATCTTCTTTGAATGCTTTGTAGAACTCACCTGTGAAACCATCTGGTCCTGGGATTTTCATTTTGGTGAATTGTTTGATGACTGTTTCAGTCTCTTTACTTGTGATTGGTTTGTTGAGGTCTTCTGTTTCTTCTAGGGTCAGTGTAGGTTTTTCGTACATTCCTAGGAATTTTTCCGTTTCGTCTAAATTGTCTAGTTTGTTGGCATACAGTAGTTCATAGTATCCTCTTATGAACTCTTTTATTTCTGTGGTGTCAGTAATAATGTCCCCATTTTCATTTTTTATTTTATTTATTTACATCTCCTCTCTTTTATCCTTTGTCAGTCTAGCTAAGTATTTGTCAATCTTGTTCATTTTCTTGATGAACCAACTTTTGGTTTTGTTAATTGTTTCTATTGTTTTGTTTTTGTGTGTGTGCTCAATTTCATTTATTTCTGCTTTGAACTTTGTTATTTCATTCCTTCTACTTGCCTCAGGAATAGTTTGCTATTCTTTTTCTAGTTCCTCCAGCTGTGTAGTTAGGTCATTGATTTTAGCTCTTTCTTCTTCTTTCACGTAAGCATTGAGGGCTATAAATTTCCCTCCACACTACCTTTGCTGCATCCCATAGGTTCTGATATGCTGTGTTCTCTTTTTCATTCATCTCATGATATTTATTGATTTCTCACAATTTCTTCTTTGACCTACTCATTATTTAACTATGTGTTGCTTAAACTCCATATATTTGTGAATTTCCCCCTTTTCTGCCTCTTGTTGATTTCCAACTTTATTCCATTGTGATCAGACAAAAGTACTTAATATGATTTCAATCTTGTTGAATTTATTGACATTTGCTTTGTAACCCAAAATATGGTCTGTCCTGGAGAAACATCCATAGGCTTTGGAAAAGGATGTATATCTGCTGTTTTAGGGTGTAATTGTTAGGCCCCAAAGCTCAGCCTTTGGGGATAACCAGAGATATAGAGAAAAAAATATTTTACTCTGCTGCTTCTAGGGTTTCAATGGCATGGTATCAGCTCTTCATGAAGTTATATACCTCACCATTCCCAAGAGGGGTGTTAGAGGAGTGGGCATGGATGTGAGAGACAGTTACCTATTGCTGGAAAGTGTTGCAGATGTTTTTCTACAGATCTTTCCTCCACAAAGGGCAGCCCATGACAGTCTATTGTTCCTGTCTTGTTTCTAGTACTTGCTATTCACCTCTAAATAAGGATGGTAGTTTTTAGAGTGACTGGACACTATTGGGTTAAGCCCACTACTTGCAAAGGGCGTGGTATGTTGTACACAGTTGCTTTTTCAAGGGGTTACATCATAATTTGGCTCTCTTCCACAATTGGGACCAAAGCCCAGGTGGTATTTACTTAGAATGTTGCCTTTACTACAAACCCCACTCAGAGTTACTACCGGGGCTGGCTACATCCAATTCACAGGGTAAGTTAGGGTCCACCCCCTTTTACTGCTTGAGTCTGTGCTATTACTCTCTTTACTTTTATGAAAGCAGCTTGCTGGTAGTCCTCCATTCCCACGTACAACCATTTCTGATTAACATACATATTTGAGCTAAATGAGGGAAGAAGGGTTTCCAGGACCCCCAACAACCCCAAAAAGACCATTAATTGTTTTGGAGTTTCAGGACACAATAAGATTAAAGTACAAAAAGCTATTTTGATGAAACAGACTCTCTGCTTTGTATATTAACATTAGCACTTAATAAATTTTTTTGGCCATTTGAATGGAGCTCTTTTAAGAATTTTTTTTTAAAGATTTATTTATTTATTTATTTCTCTCCCCTCCACCCCCACTCCGGTTGTCTGTTCTCTGTGTCTATTTGCTGCGTCATCTTGCTGTGTCAGTTCTCTGTGTGTGCGGCACCATTCCTGGACAGGCCGCATTTTGTTTCGCGCTGGGCGACTCTCCTTATGGGGTGCACTCCTTGCACTTGGGGCTTTCCTACGTGGGGGACACCCCTGCGTGGCACAGCACTCCTTGTGCACATCAGCACCGCGAATGGGCCAGCTCCACACGGGTCAAGGAGGCCCGGGTTTTGAGCCATGGACCTCCCATGTGGAAGACGGACGCCCTAACCACTGGGCCAAGTCCGCCACCTTTTAAGAATTTTTAATTGTTAATTTAATATTACCATTGGAGGTATGAAAATATACCCTGAACAAACAGATAAACACAAAAGAGTTAAGATACAACAACAGAAAAATAAAGTTAGTAATTTGACTTATAATTCTTACTCCTTTGGTATGGTTATTTCCAAGCTTTCCATCATTTCATATCTTTGATTTTTACTGCTTTTAAGATCTTTGACTGGAGCTGAAGGGGACTCACACAGCATTAACTCACAACTTTTTAGTTTCTTTATCTTTCCACAACTCAAAGAAGACTTGAACATATGGGACATTTTGCCCATTTTTCTTGCTGTTTACAAAACAAGTTTAATTGCAATATAGTGTTAAAATTTAAAGACCCATTTTTTTGGGTCAAATTTCTCTGTCAATCCATACCTAGGTTAAACTCCATTACCAAAAAATAATTAATTTTTGCTTCTGTAACCCAGATCTCTCAAATTTAGACCAGTTTTTCAGGATGCATCCTAGTAGTGAGTACTTGGGTACTGATGCCTCATTCCCCATGGTGGCAGAAAGAGGAGGGGGGGAGGGAGAGAGAGAGAGAACAGCCAAAACAAAGGCACAAAAGGCAGTATGCTTCCCCTTTAAGGGAGTGAGGAAGTGGGACTCAAACCCATGAAGCCTTTCCCACTATAACCGAACCATCACTATTTGAGCGAAGGTAAACCAAATGGCAAATCTAAAACCACATGCTAACTAATGGTCAGCCAGAAGGGCATCCTGGTTAGGTGCATATACATTTATGGTTGTTATTTCTTCCTGGTGAATTGTCCCTTTTATTAATTTATAATGCCCTTTCTTGTCTCTAAGAACACTTTTACTTTTACTGGTATAATTTTAGTTACTCCAACTTTTTTTTTGGTTACTGCATGTATGGGATATTCTTCTTTGTGCTCTCCCAGTGTCTTCATAATATCCTTAATCTCTTTAGCCATCTCATTGAATTTATTAAGAAGATTTGTTTGGGGAAGCGCACTTGGCCCAGTGGATAGGGCATCCGCCTACCACATGGGAGGTCTGTGGTTCAAACCCCGGGCTCCTTGACCCGTGTGGAGCTAGCCCATGCGCAGTGCTGATGTGCACAGGGAGTGCTGTGTCACGCAGGGGTGTCCCTGCATAGAGGAGCCCCACGCACAAGGAGTGCGCCCCGTAAGGAGAGCCGCCCAGTGCGAAAGAAAGTGCAGCCTGCCCAAGAATGGCGCCACACACACGGAGAGCTGACACAACAAGAAGATGCAACAAAAAGAAACACAGATTCCTGGTGCCACTGATAAGGATAGAGGCGGTCACAGAAGAGCACACAGTGAATGGACACAGAGAGCAGACAACTGGGGAGGGGGAGAAGGGGAGAGAAATAAATAAAAAATAAATCTTGACGGCGGACTTGGCCCAGTGGTTAGGGCGTCCGCTTACCATATGGGAGGTCCATGGTTCAAACCCTGGGCCTCCTTGACCCATGTGGAGCTGGCCCATGTGCAGTGTTGATGCATGTAAGGAGTGCCCTGCCACGCAGGGGTGTCCCCGCTTAGGGGAGTCCCATGTGCAAGGAGTGTGCCCCATAAGGAGAGCCACCCAGCGCGAAAGAAAGTGCAGCCTGCCCAGGAATGGTGCCACACACACGGAGAGCTGACACAACAAGATGACACAACAAAAAGAAACACAGATTCCCGTGCTGCTGACAACAACAGAAGCAGACAAAGAAGATGCAGCAAATAGACACAGAGAACAGACAACTGGGGCGGGAGGGGCAGGGAAGGGGAGAGAAATAAACAAATAAATCTTTTTAAAAAATCATAAAAAAAAAAGATTTGTTTGAACATCTGTGATTAATTGTCTGAATTCCTTTATGTCATCTGGAGGCTTATCTTTTTTTGTTGTTGTTGTTGTTAAAACAAGCTCTGGCCCAGTTTTATTAAGAAAATTTTTATATTATTTACTTTTCGCCAGTCTGTTCTGGCAGTTGTCCTGAGAGGCTGAGGAAACACCAACATCCTCCTAGCGTATGGAGGTGTGGGGGGTGGAAATGGACTCAAAGGTGCTCAACAATCCAGTTCTTGTGAGCACCTGCAGTTGCCCAGAGAGGCTGGTTCAGGTCCCCCTAGCTTCTTTCCTGTTTGAAGTGGGACTGGAGCCTAGGCTAGGGCTGCAATCCAATCTGGGTGGAAAAAAGCCAGTCCCTACCACCTCTGTGATTTTCAATCAGCCTGGCTTCCCCTCATGCCAGGAGTGGAGTTAAAATGGTGGTTACTGGCCTCTTTCTGACTTGGACAGGTTCAAACTTCTTAGGATGATACTTTAGCCAGACGAATTTACTAGTCAGTAGCTGAAGTCAGTGTCCAAGTGTCTCTTCCTCCCCGGTTTTTGGGAAATGGAGCTTCCGACCCCAACGATGGAATAGTTCCTGAGGTGGCTTGCACCACCAGTGGATAATGGCCACCAGCCTCCATGACGTGGAGTGCTCCACTCACGAATCTTCATAGCAGATGGGCAGTCTCTTCCTTCCATTCTTTCAAGGATGTAGCAGGATGCTCTTCTGGTCTCTTGGGCCCCCTAAACAGGTACTTTAGATAGCTCTGTTTAGATTGTTAACTAACCTATAGGACAAACTGACTCTTGGAATGCCTTACTCAGCCAGCATCTTGCCTTCAATCCTGAGGCTGTTGGAATTTTGATTGGTATTGCATTGAATCTATAATTCAGTTTGGGTAGGATTGACATCTTCATGATATTTAGTCTTCTAATCCATGAACAGGAATGTCTTTCCATTTGTTAGGTCTTATTTCTTTTTTTTTCCTCTTTATTTTCTTTTAAATGTTATATTAAAAAAATGAGGTCCCCATATATCCCCACCCCTCCACCCCACTCCCCCCACACCAGCAACCCCTCCATCACCGCGGCACATCCACCACACCGGGTGAATACATCCTGGAGCACCACTGCACCACACAGACAGTGGCCCACACTGTAGTCTACACTCTCCCCCACTCCACCCAGCGGGTTATGGCAGGACACACAATGTCCAGCATCTGTCCCTGAAGCACCTCACAGGACAACTCCAAATCCTGAAAATGCCCACACATCATATCTCTTCTTCCCTCTCCCCTCAGCAGCTACTGTGGCCTCTTTCTCCACATCATTATTACAACTTCTCTTACTAATCACAATAGCTCCCCAGCAGAACACCAGTAAGTCCACTCTGATCCATACTCTATTCCTCCATCCTGTGGACCCTGGGATGGTTATGTCCAGTCCCCCTCTACATCAAGAGGGGGCTTAGATTCCACATGTATGATGGATGCAATTCTCCTGCTTGCAGTTGTAGGCACTCTTGACTCCCTGGGGTTGTTGTAGCAAACTGGCTTACCTGTTTGCTATTGTAAATGTTACACCTGTTAAATATAGCAGTTGTTAGATGTTGCAGTTGTTCCCTGTTATTGTAAATGAGGTTGCAGTTCAGATAGAAAACAGCTGCTTGGTAGTTTCCCAATAAATGCAATGGGAAAACTAGGGTTGAGTCTCTCAGTTCCAGAAGCTATGAGTCCCCTGGTCCTAGGTTTGTCTCCCCTCTTGTGTCTCTACCTTTATTTCTGCATTGCCTTCCCTTCAAGCCAACCTATTGTGAGCTGAATGCAGCAAGTGGCCCCCAATGTGGGGCATGAAGGAAAGAAGCCATGAAGGAAAGAAGGCTCACAGCAACTGATGCCAGACCAGGTACACAAAGGGAAGGATTGCTTCAAGTGAAACTAAAGTTGGGGTAAAAGTGCAGAGCCAGAGTGGTTTGGAAAGCCTTAAAAGTCCTCAAGGGTTTCTTGTATTTATTTCCCCAGGAGACAGAGAGCAGAATTTACACCTTTCTGGCCCATGGCAGCGGCTACGGGACTGTGGGGACAATCTTTCCAGACCAGCGGCTGCGGAAAGGCTGCGGGGCCGCCCGGCGCGCATGCCACAGCTCGGAAACGTTTCTGTGCGGAGACGCTATGAAAAGGACTTCCAGAGCTGTTTAGAGAAATGAAAGAACATCCTGTGTGGGAACTAGCTCGTCAGATAAAACCATACCATGAACGCCATGAATGCCAAGAGACGACAAAAGTTCCTGTGGGACCCAGAGCCTCCGGTCATGCAGCTGAAGAGATGTACACTGAAAACTGCCCGGCTGGGTCTCATTCTGAAGACATCGAAGTATCTTAACTACAGAACTTGTTCAAGCATGGTATCATAAAGCAAGTATGACTTGGGGACAGAAAGAGAGTAAGAAAGAAATTGAGAGGAGGAGAACTGGAAAAGAAATGTTGAAGCAATGAAGAATTCTAGATTAGTAAATTTAAAACTGCTTTTGTGTTTGTATGGTTGTTCACCGTTAGTGTGTGTGCTGTAATTGTTCCAGTGTGAGAGAAAGAGAAAAAGAAAAACAGAAGGGCAGGTGCCCCAAGAGGGCGGGAGCCCAGAGTCAAGCCCAAAAGGGTGTAAAAAGAGAAGGGCAGGTGCCCCAAGAGGGCGGGAACCCAGAGTCAAGCCCAAAAGGGTGTAGAAAGAGAAGGGCAGGTGCCTCAAGAGGGTGGGAGCCCAGAGTCAAGCCCAAAAGGGTGTAGAAAGAGAAGGGCAGGTGCCTCAAGAGGGTGGGAGCCCAGAGTCAAGCCCAAAAGGGCATAAAAATAAGGGCAGGTGGCTGAAGATGGCGGGAGCCCAGGGTCCCAAGGGGCCCAAAAGAGTGTTTGTGCAATGTTAATGTGTGTGAAAAAAGAGAAGGGCAGGTGCCCCAAGAGGGTGGTAGCCCAGAAAGAAAAAAAAAAAGAGAAGGGCAGGTGCCCCAAGGAGGGCAGGTGCCCAGAAAGGTGTTTGTTCAATGTCAGTGTGTGTTGTGATTTTTCAGTGTGTGTTGTAATGGTTTTTGTGATATTTTGCTGGATAGTGATTTAAAAGTGCTCTATTCAATTGGCCAAAAAATAAGCACTTAAATTATTTAAGTTTCTTAATTAATAGAATTCTTGCTTAAATTGCCTCATAGGATAAAAGAAAAGATGTAAAAGTTAAGTGAATATTCAAAAAGGTAAAAAGTTTGAGGGAATGCTAACTGAAATTTAATAAGGTGTATTTTGTCCTAAAATAAAATGGTTAATATGGAGATATGCAGGACAGAGCTAGTATGCATACACCAGCTGTATAAGTATTGTAGTAGCATTCAGTGAAATGTGTTTTGTAAAAGTAAAACAAGCCTGAATGAATACAAAAAGTGCAAAAACTGTGTGAAAAGGTCAACAAAGGACTTTTGCAGTTCCTCAAGGCTTTCTGCCCTGGCCTGATGGCAATGAATCTGACTGCATAGAAGAAGCCTGTGGCAGTGACTCTACTAAGAAACATCAGAAAAAACCTGTGGATATTACGGGCCTGAAAAAGGCAAACAATTGGGACAAGCTGTAAGGTCCCTGCTACTCTATCAAATTCTTTTTTTATTTTTGGTCTTTATTTTTTTAATGTTACATTTAAAAAATGTGAGGTCCCCATATACCCCCCACTCCTCCACCCCATTCCTCCCCCCACAACAACCTCCTCCATTTTCATGAGACATTCATTGCACTTGGTGAATACTTCTCTGAGGACTGCTGCACCTCATGGTCAGTGGTCCACATCATAGCCCACGCTCTCCCACAGTCCACCCAGTGGGCCATGGGAGGACATATAATGTCTGATAACTGTCCCTGCAGCACCACCCAGGACAATTCCAAGTCCCAAAAACGCCCCCACATCACATCTCTTCTTCCCAATCCCTACCCCCAGCAGCCACCATGGCCACTTTCTCCACATCAATGCCACATTTTCTTCGATTACAATAGTTCATGAATAGAATATCAGTAAGTCCCCTCTAATCCATTCTCTATTCCTCCATCCTGTTGACCCTAGAATGGCCGTGTCCACTCCACATCTTTATCAAGAGGGGGCTTAGATTCCACATGGATGCTGGATGCAATTCTCCTGCTTTCAGTTGTAGGCACTCTTGGCTCCCTAGTGTGGTAGTTGACCTTCTTCACCTCCTGTGTATAAGTTTTTTACATCTTTAGTTAAATTTATTCCTAGGTATTTTATTTTTTTATTTACTATTGTGAGTGGTATTTGTTTCTTGATTTCCTCCTGAGCTTGCTCATTACTGGTGTACAGAAATGCTACTGATTTTTGCGCATTGCTCTTATAACCTGTGACTTAACTAAACTCATGAGTTCTAGAACTTTCTTGTAGACTTCTCAGTGTTTTCTATGTATGGGATCATGTCATCTGCAAATAATGAAATTTTGACTTCTTCCTTTCCAATTTGAATGCCTTTTATATCTGGTTCTTGCCTCAGTGTTCGAGCAAGTACTTCTGAGACAATGTTAAATAAAGGAGATGATAGTGGGCATCCTTGTCTTGTTCCTGATCTTAGAGGGAAAGATTTTAGGATTTCACCATTGTAAACTATGTTGGCTGTGGGTTTTTCATATATACTCTTTATCACGTTCAGAAAGTTTCCTTCTATTCCGATCTTTTGGAGTGTTTTTATAAAGAAAGGGTGCTGTATTTTGTCAAATCCTTTTTCTGCATCAATAGATATAATCATGTGATTTTTTTCCCTTCAATCTGTTTATATGGTGTATTACATTGATTGATTTTATGTTGAACCATCCTTGCATACCCGGAATGAATCCCACTTGGACATGATGTATAATTTGTTTAATGTGTTGTTGAATACGGTTAGCAAGTAATTTGTTGAGGATTTTTGCATCTAGGTTCATTAGAGAAATTGGTCTGTAATTTTCCTTTCTTGTGCTGTCTTTGTTTGGCTTTGGTACTAGGGTAATGTTGGCATCATAGAATGAGTTCAGTAATGTTCCTTCTGTTTCGATTTTTTGGAAGAGTTTCAGCAAGATTGGTATTAGTTCTTTCCAGAATGTTTTGTAGAATTCACCTGTGAAGCTGTCTGGCCGGGGGCTCTTCTTAGTTGGGAGGTTTTTAATGACTGATTCTATCTCTTTACTTGTGATTGGTTTGTTGAGATCATCAATTTTTTCTCTCCTCAATATAGACTGCTTATGTGTTTCTAGGAATTTGTCCATTTCCTCTGAATTGTCATTTTTGTTGGAATATAGTTTTTCAAAGTATCCTCTTATGAAAGTCTTTGTTTCTGTGGGGTCCGTGGTGATATCTCCTTTCTCATTTCTTATTTTGTGTATTTTCATCCTCTTTTTTTCTTTGTTAGTCTAGCTAAGGGTTTGTCAATTTTATTGATCTTCTCAAAGAACCAGCTCTTGGTTTTATTTTTGCAAGTGCTTTCTTATTTTCTATTTCTTTTAGTTCTGCTCTTATCTTTGTCATTTCTTTCTTTCTTCTTCCTGTGGGGTTACTTTGTTGTTTTTTAACTAATTCCTCTAAATGTGCAGTTCTTCAATTTTTGCTCTTTCTTCTTTTTTGATGTATGAATTTATGGCTATAAATTTCCCTCTCAGTACTGCTTTTGCTGGATCCCATAACGTTTGGTATGTTGTGTTATCATTTTCATTAGTTTCAAGTAGTTGTTAATTTCTTTTGAGATTTCCTCTTTGACCCACTGTTTTTCTAAGAGTGTGCTGTTTAATTTCCATATCTTGGTGTGAAATCTGGGCCTCTGGCCCTTGCAGATTTCCAGCTTCACTCCACTGTGGTCAGAGAAATTATTTTGTATGATTTTGATCTTTCTGAATTCATTGAGCCTTCCTTTGTGGCCTAACATATGGTCTGTCTTGGAGAATGATCCATGTACACTTGAGAAAAATGTATATCCTGCTGTGTTTGGGTGTAATGATCTGTATATGTCTATTAGATTCAATTCCTCTAATATACTGTTCAAAGTTTTTGTTTCTTTATTGATTCTCTTTTGAGATGTTCTGTCCAAAGTTGATAGTGGTGTATTAAAGTCTCCCACTATAATTGTAGAGACATCTGTTCTTTCACTTAGTTTTTTCCACTGTTTGCCTCACATACTTGGAGGTGCCCTTGTTAGGAGCATAAATATTTATGATTGTTTGTTCTTCTTGAAAGATTGTCCCTTTCACTAATATATAGTATCCTTCTTTGTCTCTCACAATTGTTTCACATTTAAAGTCTATTTTGTCTGATACTAATATAGCTACTCCTGCCTTTTTTTGGTTATTGTTTGCTTGTAAGGTTGTTTTCCAGCCATTCACTTTCAACCACCTTGAATCCCTGGTCTAAGATGTATTTCTTGTAGACAGCATATAGATGGGTCATATTTCCTTATCCATTCTTCCAGTCTGAATCTTTTGACAGGTGAGTTTAATCCATTGACATTCAGTGTTATTACTTTCAAGGAATTATTTATGTTAGCCATATTTTCTTTGGACTTGTGCTTGTCATATTTTGTTTGTTTGTTTTCTTCTCTTTTTATCTTTTTTGTTGCTCTTACACTCTCCTCCAACTCTGTCACTGTTTTTTTCTTTCTTCCTGAAGAAGCCCCTTTAGTATTTCTTGAAGGGGAGGGTTCTTGTTGGCATACTCTTTAATTTATGTTTATCTGTGAATATTTTGAACTCTCCATTAATTTTGAATGCTAGCTTAAGCTGGGTAGAGTATTCTTGTTTGGAAATTTTTTTCTTTTAGTACCTTGACTGTATCCTACCACTACCTTCTTACCTCCATGGTTTCAGAGAAGTCAGCAGTTAATATTATGGAGCCTCCCTTGTATGTGATGGTTCTCTTTTCTCTTGCTGCTTTTAATATTTTCTCTTTGTCTTGAGCACTGGATAATTTGACAAGTACATGTCTTGGGGTCGGCCTGTTGGGATTTATGGTGTTTGGGGTGCGTTGTGCTTCGTGGACATGTACATCCATCTCCCTTAGTAGATTTGGGAAGTTTTCAGCCATTATTTCCTCCAACACCCCTTCTGTCCCCTTTCCCTTCTCTTCTCCTTCTAGGATGCCTATAATACATATGTTTGTGCGTTTTGTATTGTCATTCAGGTCCCTAAGTCCCAGCTGGATTTTTTCTATCTTTTTATCGATCAGTTCCATCTATTTGATTTCAGATGTACTGTCTTCCACATCAGTAATTCTCTCCTCTACCTCTTCTAATCTGCTGCTATTTGTTGAGAGTGTATTTTTGATTTCTTGAACTGTGATGTTCATTCCCATCATATCTGTTATCTTTTTGTGTAGGACTGCAATTTCTTCTGTATTCTCTCCAAGTGTTTCCTTCATATTGTTAATCTCTTCTTTACTTCATTAAGTTGGTCTCTAATATATGTTTTGAGAGCTTTAATTACTTGTCTGATGTTCTGCTCCTCTTCCTGGTTTTTAGTTTGTTCATTGGGTTTGGCTATGTTTTCCTGATTATTGGTTTGGTTTGTAGTTTTTTTGTTACTGTCTGGTCAACATTTTATCTTGATGAGTTTAATCAGTTTCTTAGCTTCTTTGTCAAGTTTTGGGGATTAATTAGTTGTTGTTCATGCATAAGTGTTATGTCTTCTCTTTGTCACTTTGTTCTTATTCTATTTTCTTGTTGCTGGCTAAGTTCACTTCGAAGGAAAATATTAGGGCCAGGGAAAGCAAAATGAGTAAGAAAAGAAAATATGTAAGGTAGTATTGGTAATAAATGTTAACAGAGGAACAATGTGAGCTCTAGGAGAATGGATATTAGACTCATGTAAGTTGTGTAGAATTATAGCAGTAAGTAGGGTACCTATAATGAGACAGTCAACTGAATATGGGGAGGAATATAGTATGAATTAAAAGGCCAGTGTTTTCATGAGAGAGGGAAAGAGAAAAGAATGACAATAATATCAAGAGTGGATAAAAGACAGAAAACAAAACAAAGGTGTTAGAAATACAAAGTCAGACAATTTGGGGGCCAAAGAATGGGAGGTGGAATGTAAGAGAAACAGTAGATGATGGAGGATAGAAAGATGTAGGGGAAAGGGGATAGTGTAGGTGGCGAAAATCAATACACACAGAAACAAGGAAATGGAGGATGAGGAAACACAGCAAATGTGAAGTGCTCCCTGAAGCACCTATTTTGTAAAGAAAATAAAATAAAAGAAGAAAAAGAGAGAAAAAAAGGGAGAGCAAAGAAAAAGTGGGGGAAACAAGCAAGAAAAAGAGAAAAAAACTAAATAAATGAAAAAGGACGTTGGGTGATAAAACAGGAGAAAAGACCAAGAGACAATGCAACAGTAGAAACCATGACAAAAAAAAAACCAACCAAAGTTTCAAGCTAGGAATCCTCTTTGCAGTTAAATAAATCGCCTAGGGATCTAACATTCCCCCTTTTTCCACTCCTCACTTCTCTCTCTCCCAGGGCAGCAGGAAAGCTGCATGACGGGTCCAGTAGGAGATTCAAGTGGGTCCTTGTTGAACCAACTCAACACAGAAGACAATGACTCTTTATTTCCAGCGTGAGAGCACCTATACCTCACCAGAAACCCCAAATATGCTATTGGGAGCTTGGATAGCACATCCTACAGTCCCTCCCCCTTAGGTGTGCTAGGGGAGGTCTAATTAATTTTCTGACTCCACCTTCTCCTAGACCAAGTTTCCTATCCTAGGACCTTTAGGTAAATTGGGCTTTCTCAGCAGATTCGCCTCTCCTTTCTTCCCAGATTCTCCCCAAGTCAGCTGGTACACTCCTCCAAGCTCAAGGAGAAAAACAAAAAACAAAAAACGCAGAGGCCTAGGGTAATCATGGACCTCAGACGGACCTCAGGGCACATTGGATTCAGGAATGGGAAGTCTGTGACATTGCAGACTCAAGGTATGTGAGTCTGTGGAGTGTGGGCTACCAGGATTTAGGGGATACAGACCTGGGAACCATGCATCTGTTAAATGCGGGGTTTGGGAACACCACAGCACAACAAAGATTTCAGAGATCACCACAGGTGGGCCACCAGTCCTAGGGTCCTGCCTACAACTTCTGACCTCCGTGTCAAAAACCCAAATTTCCACCTCTCACAAGAATCTCTTCTGTCACTGTCTCACCAAATCGATGTCCAGACACTTCTTGCCCCGCAAGCCCCCAAAACAGCCCACTCAGCATTTGGGAACACCACACAAAACAAAGTTTTCAGGGATCACCGCAGTCGGGCTGCCAGCCCTAGGGGGAAGGGTCCTGCCTACAACTTCTGACCTCCATGTCAGAAACCCAAAATTCTACCTCTTGCAAGAATCTCTTCTGTCACTGTCTCACCAAATCAACATCCAGACACCTCCTGCCCTGCAAGCCCCCAAAACAGCCTGGTCCAGCAGGACTCTGACCCTACTCAGCTACTTCTTTGCAGGAGAGATTATGAGGTGCACTCACTCAGACGCGATCTTGCCCCGCCCCCCCATCAAATTCTTAAATGCTGTTTGGCTCAGTTAGAGTTTGTATTATTTTAGCCTGTAGGGAAGCAGACTTGGCCCAGTGGTTAGGGCGTCTGTCTACCACATGGGAGTTCCACAGTTCAAACCCTGGGCCTCCTTGACCCATGTGGAGCTGGCCCATGTGCAGTGCTGATGCGTGCAAGGAGTGCTGTGCCACGCTGGGGTGTCCCCCACATAGGGGAGACCCACACGCAAGGAGTGCGCCCCATAAGGAGAGCTGCCCAGTGAAAAAGAAAGTGCAGCCTGCCCAGGAATGGTGCCACACACACGGAGAGCTGACACAAGATGACCGCAACGAAAAGAAAACACAGAATCCCAGTGCTGCTGATGGGGACAGAAGAATATACAGCGAATGGACACAGAGAGCAGACAACTGGGGGGGAGGGGGAGAAGGGGAGAGAAATAAATAAATAAAATATAAATCTTAAAAAAATTTAGCCTGTAAATTGGATGCGGCCAGCATTAATATCAAGTACTGGCTTATATAGCCTTGCAGGTTTGAAATTTTAAGCCCATGAAAAATGAAAGCCTATTCTGCTAGTTGAAAGTCTTATTATTTGTTGTTGAAGCTTTGTTTTGTGTAGACTTTTCAAAAACAAAAAGGGGGAAATGTTGTGGGAAACTGGCTTACCTGTTTGCTATTGTAAATGTTACACCTGTTAAATATAGCAGTTGTTAGATGTTGCAGTTGTTCCCTGTTATTGTAAATGAGGTTGCATTTCAGATAGCAAACAGCTGCTTGGTAGTTTCCCAATAAATGCGATGGGAAAACTAGGGTTGAGGCTCTCAGTTCCAGAAGCTGTGAGTCCCTTGGTCCCAGGTTTGTCTCCCCTCTTGTGTCTCTACCTTTATTTCTGTGTTGCCTTCCCTTCGAGCCAACCTATTGTGAACTGAATGCAGCATGGGGTGGTGGTTGATCTTCCTCACCTCCCTGTTAGCTGGCCAGGGTAAGTCCAATAAACCAGAGGGTAGGAGTTGCAAGTCTGCTGAGGCTCAGGGCCTGGCCGTCACATGGACAGTCCAGAGACTCAGGTCTCCTGAGTATACACCAACCCAAACACCAACCATGTTGGATATGTGGGGGTACCATGTATTGTATATGTGAATTACTATACTAAAATTTATGTGAAGACATACTTAATAATTAGGGGAAAAAAAAGAAAGGATGTAGATACTGAGGAAGAAATGGAAGAAATTCCCTTGCCACTCTCCATACAGGGCAATACCTATAGCAGTGATGAAAGGCAAAATGTTAAAAACAAAGCTTTTTCAGTTTTTCATTTTTTGATACCCCAATTTATTTTTCCTTTATTTAATTTTTCTAAATTACTATATTCTATATCTAACCTTTAAACCCATCACCATATTCCATTTTACTATTAATGGAACCTGGCAATATATTAGGCTTCCTTTTTAAAGAAGTTTTGGACTACAGAGAGGTTCAACTATGGCAGGGGAGGAACACTGGTGTGGGGTGTTATTGATAGGGGGCACATGGGTGGGAGGGAGCTCTCCAGGGCATGTATACAGGATATGAAAAATGTTTGGATATTTTCATAGTGGTTTCAGTTGAAAATGACAACTGAGGGAGTGCTGAGTTCCTAGCCCAGGGGAGCTCTTTCACATTCCCCAATGGAACAGCAACAATCCCCCAAGTGCAATGGCAAAGACCAATAAAGATGGATGGTCCAACAATGAACCCTTGATACTGATGGCTCCGATTATGAGCCTGTGTGCCTGAAATATGAACTAGTCCTAGAGCTGCAGGGTACCTAAGAGTTATCTCCTGAGAGCCTCCAAGTTGCTCAAATGTGGCCACTCTTTAAGCCAAACTCAGCATGTAAATGCATTACCTTCCCCCCAATGTGGGACATGACTCATGGGGATGAGCCTCCCTGGTGCCGAGTGATTACTACCAAGTATCAGCTGATGATGTAACTAGAAAAAGACGTTGAATAAAAGGGTCAACTCAGACCAGCAGAATATCTCAGCCTACATGTAATATCAGGTGTTAAAAACTGCTTTTTTACTTTGGATAAAATGGGGAAATGGAAAGGACAGATCAGTTTATATGGCTATGAGTCTCCAAAGAAGAGGCAGGCAGTCATCAGAGGGGTAATGCTTATGCACGACTCAGCAGGGTACCAGAGACAGACAAAGTAGATAGAAACCAAGGTACTGGTTCTCCTGAGGGCTACGGAGACCCAAAGGTTCTGTGGTCATGGCAGATGGCTCTGGAGTTCAGGGCCATGTCAGTTGTCCCTACATTGGAAGGTCATATTTCTTTTAGCATTTTTTGTAGTTTTCTGTATATTATTCCTGTACTTCTTTGGTTAAATTGATTCCTTGGTATTTGAGTCTTTTTGTTGCTATTGTAAATGGAAATTTTCCCCCTGATTTCCTCCTCAGATTGTTCAGTACTAGTGTATAGAAGCATTACTTATTTTTGTGTGTTGATCTTGTATCCTGCCACTTTGCTGAACTCATTTATTAGCTCGAGTAGCTGTGTCATAGACATTTCAGAATTTTCTAAATATAGGACCATGTCATCTGCAAACTGTGAGAGTTTTACTTCTTTTCCTATTTGAATGCTGTGGCAGTTTGATATTATTTATGAATTCTGAAAAGAGTTATAAATTATGTTTGGGTCTGTTCCCCTGGGTGTGATAGCCTTTGGTTGTATTAGATTCAGCTGTGGTGTCTTCGATTAAATTATGTTAAGATTAGGGCCTAGATCTGACCATGTCAGTAGAGTGTAACTCAGTTTGAGTCCCCACCCCCTTCATGGGCTATATAAATGGACACTCAATAAAGGAGACAGACAGAAGTAGATACACAGAGAAGATACACAGAGGAAGGGAGTGTGCACCATAGACACGGAGAGGCCCTGGGAAGAGAAATGATCCATTCACCTGATAATTTACAGTTGACCTTGTGAAGAGACCAAAGCAGCTGAGCCCAGAAAGAAACAAACCCTAGGAAGAAAGACAAGCCCTATGCCAGCCTATACTTGAAATCAGAAGAAGCTGGACCCACAGAACCTTAAGAGGGAAGAAGAGGATTGCATCCAGCATTCATGTGGAATCTAAGCCTCCTCTTGACATAGATGTGCAATGGACACAACCAATCCAAGGCCCACAGAGAAAATGTGGCATTGGTGTGGGAAAAGTGGCCATGGTGGTTGATGGCTGTGGGGAATGGGAGGAAGAGATGAGATGTGGAGGCGTTTTCGGGACTTGGAGTTGTCCTGGGTGGTGCTTCAGGGACAATTATCGTACATTGTAGATCCTCCCAGGGCCCACTGGATGGAACGTGGGAGAGTATGGGCTATGATGTGGACCACTGACCATGAGGTGCAGCGATGCCCAGAGATATA
The DNA here is from genome assembly GCF_030445035.2 of Dasypus novemcinctus. NCBI lineage: Eukaryota > Metazoa > Chordata > Mammalia > Cingulata > Dasypodidae > Dasypus > Dasypus novemcinctus. The sequence goes on from NC_080704.1 coordinate 79,215,305, forward strand.
CTTACCAAATGCAATGGATATGTCATGATGATGGGAGAGAGTGTTGCTGGGGGGGGGAGTGGTGGGGTGGGGGTGGTGGGGTTGAATGGGACCTCATATTTTTTGAATGTAATATTTTTACAAAATGAATAAAAAAATTAAAAGATAAAAAAAAAAGAGGGAAGAAGAAGGCTGAACCCTCACAGACATTGCCTGCCACCTTGCTTCAACACATGGCAACAGAGTTTGATAAGAAAATAACCTTATCAAGTTGGACTTTTCAGGGCCTTGTAACTGTAAGCTTTTACCCCAAATATATACCCTTTATAAAAGTCAACAGATTTCTGGTACTTTGCATCAGCACCCCTTTGGCTGACTAATATAGATGTCTTTTTTTTTTCTTGTCTAATTGTTCTAGCTAGAAATACTAGTAAAATGTTGAATAGCAATGTTGATAGTGGGCATCCTTGTCTTGTTCCCAATCTTAGAGGGGAAGCTTTCAACCTTTCCCCATTGAGTACAATGTTAGCTATGAGTTTTTCATATATGCTTTTATAATATTGAGGAATTTTCCTTCTATTCCTTTCTTTTTAAAAAAAGATTTATTTATTTATTCCCCCACCCCTGTTGTTTGCACATGCTGTCTGCTTTCTGTGTCCATTTGCTATGTAATCTTTGTGTCTCTCATCTTCTCTTTAGGAGGCCCCAGGAACTGAACCTGGGACCTTCCATGTGGGAGACAGGTGCTCAATCGCTTGGACGACCTCAGCAACCTGCTTTGTTGTGTCTCTCATTGTTTTTCCTCTTTGTGTCTCCTTGTTGTGTCATTTTGTTGTGACACAACACAGTAGCTCACCACACCTGCCCATTGCACCAGCTTCCTATCTTGCATTTCTTCTCAAGGAGGTACTGGGAATCAAACCCAGGACTTCCCATGTGGTAGGCAGGAGCTCAATTGCTCGAACCACATCCACTTCCCTATTCTTATCTTTCAAAGTGTTTTTTTTCTTCAAGAAAGGATGCTTGATTTTGTCAAATGCCTTTTCTGCATCAAGACGACAATGTGTTTTTTTCCTTCAATTTGTTATTGTGGTGTATTACATTAATTGATTTTCTTACGTTGGGAAAGAAAACGTATACCCTTGCATACGAGGGATAAATCCCACTTCTTCATGATGTATAAGTCTTTTGATATGCTGTTGGATTCTATTTGCAAGTATTTGGTTTAGAATTTTTGTGTCTATGTTCATTAGACAGACTGGTCTGTCATTTTCTTTTCTTGTATTGTCTTTATCTGGCTCTGGTATTAGGGTGCTGTTAGCTTCATAAAATGTGTTGGGTAATTTTCCCTCTTCTTCAAGTTTGGAAGAGTTTAAACAGGATTGGTGTTAATTCTTCTTGAAATGTTTGGTAGAATTCATCTCTGAAGCCATCTGGTTCTGGACTTTTCTTTGTTGAGAGATTTTTAATGACTGATTCAATCTCTTTAAATGTGATCTTTGAGTTCCTATATTTCTTGTAGCATCAGTGTAAATTTTTTGTGCATTTCTAGGAATTTGTCTATTTCAACTAGGTTGTCTAGTTTGTTGGCATACTCATAATATGCCAGTTTCTCATAATATCCTCTTATGATCCTTTTTATTTCTGTAGGGTCAGTCGTAACTTTGCCACTTTACTTATTGATTTTATTTATTTTCATCTTCTCTCTTTTTTTCTTTGTTAGTCTGACTAGGGGTTTGCTTATTTTATTGATCTTCTCAAATAACCAGCTTTTGGTTTTGTTGACTTTATTGTTTTTTTGTTCTCAATTTCATGTATTTCTGCTCTAATCTTTATTCTTTCTTTCCTTCTGTTTGCTTTGGGGATGGTTTTCTGTTCTTTTTCTAGTTCCTTCAGTTGTTCAATTAGATATAAGATTTTAGCTCTTTCTTCTTTTTTTAATATGTGCATTTAGGGCTATAAATTTCCCCCTTAGCACTACCTTCACTGTATCCCATAAGTTTTGATAAGTTCTGTTCTTGATTTCATTTGTCTCAATTTATTTACTAATTTCACTTACAATTTCTTCTTTGACCCACTGGTTATGTAAGAGTATGTTCAGCCTCCACACATTTGTGAATTTATCTCTTTCCGCCTATTATTGATTTCCAGTTTCATTCCATTATGATCTGAGAAGGTGCTTTGTATAATTTCAGTCTTAAACTTATTGGGAACAGTTTTGTGGCCCAACATGTGGTCTATCCTGGAGAAAGATCCATGAGCATTTGAGAAGAATGTATAACGTGTTGATTTGGAGTGCAATGTTCTGTATATGTTTGTCAGGTTCAGCTTGTTTATCATATTTTTCAAGTTCTCTGTTTCTTTGTTGATCTTCTGTCTTGTTCTGCCTATTAATGTAACTGGCATGTTGAATTCTCCACCTATTATTGTAGAGAGTCTATTTTTCCTTTCATTTTTGCCAGAGTTTGCCTCATATATTTTGGGGCACCCTGGTAAGTTGCATAGGTATTTATGACTGTTATTTCTTTCTGGTGGATTGTCCCTTTTATTATTATATAATGGCCTTCTGTATCTCTTATAACTTTTTTACATTCAAAGTCTGTCCAATATTGGTATAGCTACTCCTGCTCTTTTTTGTTACTGTTTGAATGGAGTACTTTTTTCCAACTTTTCACTTCCTGCCGGTTTGTATCCCTTGGTCTAAGGTGTCTCTTGTAGGCAGCATATGGATGGCTTATTTTTTTTTAATCCATTTTTTCAGCCTATTTCTTTTGATTTGTGAGTTTAATCCATTAATATTCAATGATATTACTGTAAATGCATTATTTACTTCCACTACTTTATTCTTTGGTTTTCATATGTCATATCTTATTTTCGTCTGTTTTTTTACTCTTTTGGTTATCCTTTCTGCTGTTCTTTCTTCTATATTTCCTCCAAGTCTCTCTCTCCTGTGTTTTTCTTTCAGGCTGTAAGGCTTCCTTTAATATTTCCAGCAAAGGTGGATTCTTTTTTATGAACTCTCTTAGTTTCTGTTTGTTTGTGAATATTTTACACTCACCTTCATATTTGAAGGAAAATTTTGTTGGATAAAGAATTCTCACCTGGCAGTTTTTCTCTTTAAGTATTCTAATTTTATCATACCACTCTTTTCTCGTCAACATGATTTCTGCAGAGAAATCTGCATTAAGTCTTAATGGGCATTTCTTTTTTTTTTTTTAAGATTTATTTTTTATTTCTCTCTCTTCCCTTCCCCACTCCAGTTGTCTGTTCTCTGTGTCCGTTTGCTGTGTGTTCTTCTCTTTGTCTGCTTCTGTTGTTGTCAGCAGCACGGGAATCTGTGTTTCTTTTCATTGCATCATCTTGTTGTGTCAGCTCTCCATGTGTGCAGCGCCATTCTTGGGCAGGCTGCACTTTCTTTCGCACTGGGCGGCTCTCCTTATGGGGCTAACTCCTTGTGCGTGGGGCTCCCACACATGGGGACACCCCTGCGTGGCACGGCACTCCTTGCGCGCATCAGCACTGTGCGTGGGCCAGCTCCACATGGGCCAAGGAGGCCCGGGGTTTGAACTGCGGACCTCCCATGTGGTAGACAGACGCCCTATCCACTGGGCTATGTCTGTTTCCCACTGGGCATTTCTTGTATGTGATGGTCTGCTTCTCCCTTGCTGCTCTCAGGATTTTCTTTTTCTATGACGTTTGACATTCTGAATAGTATGTGTCTTGGAGTAGGTCAATTTACATTTATTCTGTTTGGGGTACACTGCACTTCTTGGACATGTAAGTTCATTTCTTTCATGAGAATTAGGAAATGTTCTGCTATTGTTTCTTCAAATACTCTTTCTGCCCCTTTTGCTTTGTCTTCTCCTTCTGGAACTCCCATGGCAAGTATGTTGTTGCACTTCTTGTTATCATTCAACTTTCTGAGCCCCTGCTCAATTTTTTCCATTCTTTCTTCTCTTCTCTCTTCAATTTCCACTGTTCTGTCTTCTGTATCACTTATTCTTTCTTCTGTCATTTTGAGCCTGCTGTTGTAAGCCTCTAATGTGTGTTTTTTTTAAACATTTATTTTGGGAAGTGGACTTGGCCCAATGGATAGGGCATCCGCCTACCACACGGGAGGTCCGCGGTTCAAACCCCAGGCCTCCTTGACCCGTGTGGAGCTGGCCCATGTACAGCGCTGATGCGTGCAAGGAGTGCCCTGCCACGCAGGGGTGTCCCCGCATAGGGGAGCCCCACGCACAAGGAGTGCACCCCATAAGGAGAGCCGCCCAGTGCAAAAGAATGTGCAGCCTGCCCAGGAATGGCGCCGCACACACGGAGAGTTGACGCAGCCAGATGATGCAACAAAAAAAAAAACACAGATTCCCGTGCTGCTGACAACAACAGAAGTGGACAAAAACAAGAACACACAGCAAACAGACACAGAGAACAGACAACTGGAGGGAGGGAAGGGGAGAGAAATAAATAAAATAAAATCTTTAAAAAAAAAGATGCTTAAGGGGGGACATCTGACACAGGGCAGGCTCCTAGGGACTGTGTGAGTGCTCATTTTGTCATAGTGGGTTATATCACTGTGTGGAGACCCATACAATGAGTGTGAAGGTGTACCCACATCCTGGGGAGGACTGATGTTTTCAAACAGAGGGAATTGTGTCTCAAGAGAATTGGTGACTCACAATGGGTTAGGGCAGTGGAGTATGTCAAGCCCTCAGCATTGTTGCAAGTGTCTGTGAATATGGTCCTTCAAGTAATGAAGATTGATTGTCACTGTGGGTGCTGTGGGGAGGGGGAGAGAGGTACTGAATAGATGGAATCAGGGTAACTGTGAGGCAATGGACGTTTTCCACAAGATCATGCAATGTTGGATATAGGACATGTTAAATTACATCAAAAATGTATAAAACTCTATAGGCTAAAATGCAAACCATAATGTAAAACATAAGATAACTAAAAATTTAGAAAATTGCATAGTCTAAAACATAAACCATAATGTAAACCAAAATGGAACCTTGGCTGAAAGCTATGTTTCAATATCTGTACATCAGCTGCAGCAAATATAATATGAACATGTAAAAATATAATTGTTGGAGAACGGACAATGTGTTTGATGTTGGATATGTGAGAGTACCCTATATTGTATATGTGGATTACTGTGATCTAAAACTTTTGTGAAGACAAACTTAATAAGTAAAAAGAAAAAATAAGAAAGGATGAGGAAGAAATGAAAGAAATTGCCTTGCCACTGTACTTACAGGGCAACACCTATTGCAGTGATGAAAGGCAAAATGTCAAAAATAAAGGTTTTCCATTTTTTCATTTTTTGATATGCCAGTTGTTTTTACTTTATTTTAGTTTTTGTAAATTAGTGTGTAGTTTGTATCTAACCTTTAAACCCATCACCATTCCATTTTACTATTAATGGAATTTGGCAATATATTAGGCTTCAATTTTGAAGAAGATTTGGACCACAGAGCATTTCACCTATAGCAGGGGAGGAACACTGGTGTGAGGTGTTATTGATGGGGGTCGCATGGTTGGGAGGGAGTTCTCCAGGGCATGTATACAGGGTATATAAAAATGATTGGATGCTTTCATAGTAGTTAAAGTTAAAAATGATAACAGGGAGTGCTGAATTCCTAGCCAGGGGAACTCTATCACATTCCCCAGTGGAACAGCAACATTGCCCCAAGTGCAATGGCAAAGACCAATAAAGACAGATGGTCCAACAATGAGCCCTTGATATAGATGACTATGCTTATGAGCCTGTGCACCTGAAATATGTTCTAGGCCTAGAGCTGCAGGGTACCTAAGTGTTACCTCCTGAGAGCCTCCATGTTGCTCAAATGTGGCCACTCTCTAAGCCAAACTCAGCATGTAAATGGATTATCTTCCCCCCAGCACATGACATGACTCCTGGGGATGAGCCTCCCTGGTGCTGAGGGATTACTACCAAGCACCAGCTGGTGATCTAACAAGAAAAAGACGTTGAATAAAAGGGTCAACTCAGACCAGCAGAATATCTCAGCCTACATGTAGGCTTATGTGTTAAAAACTGCTTTTTGCCCTTGAATAAAGGGGAAATGGAAAGGACAAATGAGTTTATATGGCTATGAGTCTCCAAAAAGGAGTTGGAAAGTCATCACAGGGGTCACGCTTATGCACACTTCAGCAGAATCCCAGAGACAGTCAAAAAGTAGACACAACCCCAGGTACTGGCTCTCCTGACGGCTACAGAGACTACAGGTTCTATGGGCATGGCAGATGGCTATGGAGTTCAGTGCCATGTCAGTTGACCCTACTTTGGAATTTGTGCTCCTGAGTATGATGGAGTTGGACTCAGATGTGACCTATCTACACATTCCTCTTCTGTCACTTTTACTGAATCTGTAGTTGGTGCTGGGGCTGGTGTTTACTCAGGAGACCTGAATCTCTGGACTGTCCATTTGGCAGCTTGGCCCTGAGCATCAGCACACTTGCAACTCCTACGCTCTGGTTCATTGAACTTATCCCAGCCAGCTAACAGGGAGGTGAAGAAGGTCAATCACCACACCAGGGAGCCAAGAGTGCCTACAACTGCAAGCAGGAAAATTGCATCCATCATCCATGTGGAATCTAATCCCCCTCTCGATGTAGTGGAGTGTACATAACCATCCCAGGGTACAGGATGGAGGAATAGAATGTGGATTAGAATGAACTTACTGATACTCTACTATGGAACTATTGTGATTAGTAATGGAAGAAACTGTAGCAATGATGTGGAGAAAGTCGCCACGGTAGCTGCTGATGGTAGGAAGAGGAAAGAAGAGATATGATGTGAGGGCAGTCTTAGGACTTGGAGTTGTCCTTGGTGGTACTGCAGGGACAGATGATGGACATTGTATGTCCTGCCATGGCCCACTGGGTGAACTGGGGTACAGTGTAAGCTAGTTCCATCAACAACTCATTAAAATACAAGAGTGGCCAGGTTTCAATAAAAGATTACAAAACATGCAAACAAACAGGAAGTAATGGCCCAGGCAAAGAAGATTAAAGAATTAGAAACCATAAATGAGGGGGACCACAATTGGGATATAGCAGACAAAGGTTTAAAAAGGATGATACTAAATTGTAACAAATGTTCCATTCTGATGGAAGTTGTTGTTGGTGTGGTATATAGGAATCTAGTATTTTATGCATGATTGTTCTCTAAACCCACAACTTCTCTAGTAAAGAAAAAATATATTAAAAATAATGGTCCTAAATATGCTCAAGAGCTAAAGGAAAACATGGACAAAGAACCAAAGGAAATCAGGAAAGTGATAGAGGAACACAAAGAGAATACAAATAGAGCAACGGGAATTATAAAAGACAAAACAGGGCTGAAGTCCACAATAATAGAAATTTAAAATTCCCTAGAGAGGTCCAATAGTAGATTGGAGCCGACAGAAGAATCAGGGACCTTGAAAATAAGATAACTGGTATCATCCAGTCTGAGGGGCAGAAGGAAGGAAGAATGAAGAAAAGTCAACAGAACCTTGGGACACCATCAAGCGTAACAATATACTCATTGTAGGAGTCCCAGAAGGAGAAGAAAGAGAGGGACAGAAAAAATATTCCAGGAAGTAATGGCTGGAAACTTTCCAATCTTAATGAAAGACATGAATATACACATCCAAAAAGCTCAATAAACTATATGCAGGATAAGCTCAAATAGTCCCATACCATGACACATTATGATCAAAATTGTTGAATGCCAAAGATAGAGAATTCTGAAAGCTACAAGAGGAAAGCAACATGTCACATATAAGGGAGCCTCAATAAGATTAAGTGCCGGGAAGTGATTTGGCCCAATGGATAAGGCGTCCGCCTACCACATGGGAGGCCCGCGGTTCAAACCCCAGGCCTCCTTGACCCGTGTGCAGCTGGCCCATGTGAAGTACTGCTGCACGCAAGAAGTGCTGTGCCACACAGGGGTGTCTCCCACGTAGGGGAGCCCCACACACAAGGAGTGTGCCCTATAAGGAGAGCCACCCAGCAAGAAAGAAAGTGCAGCCTGCCCGGGAATGGTGCCACGCACACGGAGAGCTGACACAGCAAGATGACCCAACAAAAAGAAATGCAGATTCCGGGTGCTGCTGATAAGGATAGGAGCGGTCACAGAGAACAGACAACTGGGGGTGGGGGGAAGGGGAGAGAAATTTTTTTAAATATCTTTAAAAAAAAGGCAAATGCATAAAACGTAATGATAAATTAATGGTTTTGAATTGATAATACATAAACATGTAATAAAGGGTTGGTGGATGGGGTTTAAGTACATAGTTTTTGCATATTATTGATATCAAACCAAATGAGATTGTTACAGATTTAGGATGTTAAATTTTTTAAGTCTATTTATTTATTTATTTCTTCGCCCACCCCTCATTGTTTTGTGCTTGCTGTCAGCTCATCTTCTTTTTAGGAGACACTGGGAACTGAACCTGGGACCTCCCATGTGGGAGGGAGGTGCCCAATAACTTGAGCCACCTCCACTTTCATGGATGTTAAGTTTAAGCCCCATGGTAATCACAAAGAAAACATCAGAGAATATTCAAACTCATAGAGTTAGAAAGTAGAGTAAAGTTATCGGGGTGGGGGACAGTAGCAATGGGGATTTAATGCATAATGGGTGTTGGGCTTATGTTTGGAGTGATGGAAAATTCTAGTAAGAGTTGGTGGTAAGGGAACCTCAACACAGTGAATGTGACTAATCTTACTAAATGGCATGCTTGGGAGGGGTTGAGATGGGAAGGTTTGTGTGGAATATACATTTCCACAATTAATTAAAAACAGAACAACTAAAGAGACAATGACAGGTAGAACATAGGGCATTTTTAGGGCATTGGAATTGTTCTGCATGATATTGCAGTGATGGAATCAGCCCATTATAAATTTTGCCAAAACCTATAAAACTGTACAGTGCAAAATATAAACCATAATGTAGACTATAGACCTTGGTTAGTAACAATGCTTCAATGTTTGTTTATCAATTGTAACAAATGTACCACACTAACATAAGAGATTAAAAGGGGAAAATGTGGAAGGGGGAGAGGGTGTATGGAAATCTCCTATACCTTCAATGTAACTTTTCTGTAATCTAAAACTTCGCTAAGAAAAAAGTTTATTACATGTAAAAAAGAGATAAAATGAGTTTAAATGTAGTACGTGATCCTGGAGGGGATCTAATAATGGAGGAGAAAAGGCTCAAAAGGACATTATTGGGATATATGGAAAAAATGGGATATAGAATGTAAGCTTCATATTAAGGTTAAATTTTTTGAACTTCGTAATTGCATTTGTGTTTTTTTTAAAGATTTATTTATTTATTTAATTCCACCCCCCCCCCCCGTTGTCTGTTCTCTGTGTCTATTTGCTGCGTCTTTTTTTTAAAAATATCTACTGAAATTTAAAATGTTCATACAGAAATGTCCCCAAGAGAGAAACTGGCTGAGTCAACTATGGAATGCCAGGCAACTTGTAGAAAGAATGGAAGAGTGGGGTAGGAGGTTGGGGGGTATATGGGGACTTCATATTCTTTTTTAATTTTTTTAAATTTTTGTAGCTCTTTTTAATAGATCTGACAGATTATTGATTTACTTACTCTTTTTTTCAAATTCTACTCAATTTATTCATTTTTTAAAAAGATATTACATTTTAAAAATATGAGGTCCCCATTCACCCCCACCGCCCCCACCCCACCACTCCCCCCCCCCCCCCAATAATACTCTCCCCCATCATCATATCACATCCATTGCGTCTAATGAGTACATCTCCGGGCATCGCTGCACCCCATGTCCCGTGTTCCACACCATAGCCCACACTTTCCCACGTTCCATCCAGTGGGCCATGGGAGGACATACAACATCCGGCAATTGTCCCTGGGGCACCACCCAGGACAACTCCAAGTCCCGATAATGCCTCCACATCTCTTCTCTTCCTCCCCTTCCCCGCACTCAGCAGCCACCATGGCCTCTTTTTCTACATCAATGCCACATTTTCTCAATTATTAACCACAATAGTTCATGACTAGAATATCATTAAGTCCACTCTGATCCTTACTGTATTCCTCCTTCCTGTGGACCTTGGCTTGGTTGTGTCCATTCCACATCTATGTCAAGAGGGGGTTTTGATTCCACATGGATATTGGATGCAATCCTCCTGCTTTCAGTTGTAGGCACTCTAGGCTCCATGGTGTGGTGGTTGACATTCTTCAACTCCATGTTAGCTGAGTGGAATAAGTCCAATAAATCAGAGTGTAGGAGCTGAAGTCTGTTGAGGTCAGGGCCTGGCTATCATATTGTCAGTCCAGAGATTCAAATTCCCTAGATATATCTTAAGCCCTACCACCAACTACAATTCCAGTAAAGTAGCATGAAAGTCTTGTGAAAAGAGATCCCATCTGAGTCCAGCTCCATCACGCAGAAACACCAGCTCCAAAGAAGGGCCAACTGGCATGGCAGTGAACCCCATCTGCCATGACCATAGAACCCATGGGTCACTTTAGCCCTCAAAAGAACCAATACCTGGGGTTGTATCTACTTTATCTGTCTCTGAGACTCTGCTCAGGTGTGCATAAGGGCAATCCTTCTGACAACCTCCAGACTCTTTTTTAGAGACTCATAGCCATATAAACTCATTTGAGGAGGTGGTTACATAAGTGAATATCCTTGTTCATAGGAAATGTACATGGAAGTATTATGTGTTCAAGAAGTATGATGTATACAACCTGCTCTCAAAGGGTCAGAAAATAGGTGGATAGATAGGTAGGTAGGTAGGTAGGTAGATAGATAGATAGATAGATAGATAGATAGATAGATAGATAGATAGATAGATAGATAGATAGATGAATTGATAGAGAGATGGATGGATAGATAGAATGATACGGTAAATGTGGGAAAATGTTAATATTGGTAGATCTGGGCATCTGGGGGTATGTTGCAGTTCTCTGTAAGGAGTTTGTATTATTTTTGCAACTGTCCTGAAAGTTTGAAATTATTTCAAAATCAAAACTTAAAAGGAAATAAAACAATAAACAGATTTTTAAAAATCATGATATACTACTTCACACCCACTAGAATGGCTATTCTTTTTAAAAAACAAAAGAACAAGCGTTAGCGAAGATGTGGAGAAACAGGAACCCTCAGGCATCGTTGGTGGGAATGTAAAATGGTGCTGCTGCTGTTAAGTATTATATTTCTTTTGCACTTGATAAATGTATCTTAGGGGGTTAAATAAATTACTATCCTTGTTTCAGGAAATGTACATGGAATTATTAAGCATTTAAGGAACACAGTTATACAGATTTTTACTTACAAGTGTGTGAACTTAAGCAAGTTACTCTCTGAGCTCCCACTCCCAGTTTTAAAAATGAAAATTGTTTTTTGTCAAGGATGCCAAATCCACCTAATGGGGGGAAAAAAAACCCACAACGAGATACCACTTCAAATTTGCTCGGGTAGCTATTATCAAATAAATGGAAAATAAAAGTGTTGGTGAGGATATGGAGAAATTAGAACTGTGATGCAATGCTGGTGGCAATGTAAAAAGAGTGAAGCCATTGTAATAAATTTTGGTGGTTCTTGAGAAATTTAAACATAGAATTACCATAAAAGCCAGAAATTTCACTTTTAGGTATATACCTCAAAGTGTTGAAAGCAAGTACTCAAAACAGATACATGTACACCAATGTTCAAAGCAGCATTAGTCACAATAGCCAAAAGATGAAAACAACCCAAATGTCCATCAACATAGAGATGAATGTATAAACAAAATTTCAGATATTTATATGATAGAATAATATTAAACCATAAAAAGGAATGAAGTTCTGATACATACCACAATATAGACGAACTTTGAAAACATTATGCTGAGTGACATCAGGTACAAAAAGACAAAGATTGTATGATTCCACTTATATAAATAGGCAGAATACGCAAATTCAAAAATTACCAAAAAATAGACTAGAGGTTACCAGGGTTGGGGAGAGAGGAATGAGTAATTATTGCTTAATGGGTAAAGAGTTTCTATTTTGGGTGATGAAAGTCTGGGTAATGGCAGTGGTAATAACAGCATGGTATTGGCATAAAGATAGACATATTGATCAATGGAGTCAACTGAGAGTTCAGAAATAGACCCTCATATCTATGGTCAAGTGATTTTTTGACAAGGCTGCCAAGTCCACCCACCTGGGACAGAGCAGTCTCTTTAATAAATGGTGCTGAGAGGACTGGATATCCATATCCACAAGAATGAAAGAGGACCTCTATATCACAACTTATATAAAAATTAACTCAAAATCAACCAAGACCTAAGCATAAGAACCAGGACCATAAAACTCCTAGAAGAAAACACAGGGAAACATCTTTAAGATCTTGTGGTAGGAGGTGGATTCTTAGATCTTACACCCAAAGTACGAGCAATGAAAGAAAAGAATGGATAAATGGGAACTCCTCAGAACTGAATACTTTTGTGCTTCAAAGGACTTTGTCAAGAGGGGGGAAAGGCAGCCTACTCAATGAAAGAAAATATTTGGAAACTACATATCTGATAAAGGTTTAATATCCAGGATATAAAAAGAAATCATATAACTCAACTATAAAAAGACAAACAACCCAGTTAACAACTGAGCAAAAGACTTGAATAGATATTTTTCCAAAGAGAAAGTACAAATGGCTAAATAGCATGTGAAAAGATATTCAACATCACTAGCTATCAGGTTAATGCAAATCAAAACTACAATGGTATATCATTTCACATCTACTAGAATGGCTACTATTTTTTAAAAACCAGAAAACTACAAGTGTTGGAGAGGATACAGAGAAATAGGAACACCTTTTCGCTGTTGGTGGGAAGGTAAAATGGTATAGACACTGTAGGAGACAGTTTGGTGGTCCCCTGGGATGCTAAATATAGAACTGCCATATGATCTGGCAATCCTGCTACTAATTACAAACTCAGAAGAATTGAAATCAGGGACACGAACAGGTATTTTCACACTGATGTTCATAGTGGCATTATTCATAATTGCTAAAAGATGGAAAGAACCTAAGTGTCCATCAATTGATGAATGGATAAGCAAAATGTGGTATAAGTATATACATACAATGGAATATTATTCAGCTGTAAGAAGAAATGAAGTGCTGATGCATGTGACAACATGGATGAACCTTAATTATGTTGTGAAATAAATCAGACACAAAAGGACAAATATTATATGACCTCACTAATATGAACTAAATATAATGAGCAAATGCAAAGAGTTAATATCTAGAATATAGGTCACCAGAAGATAAAATGAGGGTAGAGAATGGAGAACTAATCCTTAATTTGTGCAGAATGTGTAATAAGGTTATTGTAAATGTTTGGAATTGAATAGAGGTGATGGCAGCACATTATAGTGAATATAATTAACAGTACTGATATGTGGCTGTGATTGTGGTTGAAAGGGGAAGCTTAGAGTTGTATATGTTACTAGAAGGAAAGCTAGAGAATGAAACATGGGACTGTATAACATGGTGACCCCTGTTGTGGATGATGAGAGTGATAAATAGTACAACCATAAGAATGTTCTTCCATGAATTAGAACAAATGTACATTACTATTACAAGGTCTTAATAATAGGGTACTATATGGGCAAAAATACACCTAAAGCAAAATATGGACTATTGTGAATAGTAATATATTAATGTTCTTCCATCAACTGTAAAAAAGCACACACATTATGCTAAGTGAAAGAAACCACACACAAAATACTACATATTGTTTGACTCCATTTATATGAAATATAAATATAAATACATTTATAGAGATGGAATTAGATTAGCAGTTATGTACAGCTGGGGGTGGATAGAAGAAGTGAGAGATGACTGCTAAGGGGTAGAAGATTTTTCTTTTTGGAGTAATTAAAATGTTCTAAAATTGACTGTAGAGATGAATACACAAGTTTGTGATCACTTAAAGTCATTGATTAGGGAAACGGACTTGGCCCAATGGATAGGGCATCCGGAGGTCCGCGGTTCAAACCCTGGGCCTCCTTGACCCGTGTGGAGCTGGCCCATGCGCAGTGCTGATGTGCGCAAGGAGTGCCGTGCCATGCAGTGGTGTCCCCCGCGTAGGGGAGCCCCACGCGCAAGGAGTGCACCCCATAAGGAGAGCCGCCCAGCGCGAAAGAAAGTGCAGTTTGCCCAAGAATGGCACCACACACACGGAGAGCTGACACAACAAGATGACGCAACAAAAAGAAATGCAGATTCCCGGTGCCACTGATAAGGATAGAAGTGGTCACAGAAGAACACACAGCGAATGGACACAGAGAGCAGACAACTGGGGTGGGGTGGGGGGGGGGAGAGAAGGGAGAGAAATAAATAAAAAATAAATCTTTAAAAAAAGTCATTTTATTATACACTTTGCATGGATTGTATGGCATGTGACTATATCTCAGTAAAATTGCTTTAAAAAGAAAGTTTGGATAATGGATGTGGTGAAGGTAGCACAACATTGTAAAAGTAATTATTGTCACTGTTTTGTACACTTAAAGTGGTTCAAATGGCAATTTTTATGTTATATATATAACCACAATTTAAAAAATTTTAAATGCAAATTACAAATGTTGTCCTAGATGCAGAGAAATTGGAACTTCATGCTTTGCTTATGTGAATATTAAAGAAAACCCACACAACTCATATAATTGATAAGTGTATAGAATCCAGACTATATAAAGAACTCTTAAAACTCAAAAATAAGGAAACAAAAAACCCAATTAAGAAATGGTCAAAAGATCTGAACAGGCACCTCACCAAAAAAGATGTTCAGATTACAAACAAGCATATGAAAAAATGCTCAATATCATATATCATTAAGAAATTGCAGGAAAGCAGACTTGGCTCAACTAATAAAGCATCCACCTACCACATGGGAGGTCCAGGGTTCAAACCCAGGGCCTCCTGACCTGTGTGGTGAGCTGGCCCATGCGCAGTGCTGATGCGCTCAAAGAGTGCCATGCCAACAGAGGTGTCCTCCGCGTAGGGGAGCCCTATGCTCAAGAAGTGTGCCCCATAAGGAGAGCTGCCCTGCACAATAAAAGTGCAGCCTGTCAGAGAGTGGCGCCGCAAACACGGAGAGCTGATGCAGCAAGATGATGCAACAACAAAAAAGGAGACACAGTTTCCCAGTGCTGCTGACAAGAATACAAGCGGACACAGAAGAACACACAGTGAATGGACACAGAGAGCAGACAACTGAGGGGGGGCGGGGGGAGAGATAAAAAATAAATCTTTGAAAAAAAAAGAAATTGCAAATTAAAACAGGGAGATACTACTACTACACACCTACTAGAATGACAAAAATCCAAACAGTTGACAATAAGCAAATGCTGGAAAGGATGATGAACAACAAGAATGCTCATTTATTGCTGGTGGGAATGCAAAATGGTACACCCACTTTGGAAGAGAGTTTGGCAGTTTCTTATACGATTCAGCAATCATGCCCCTAGGGATTTACTCATTTGAGTTGAAAATGTATGTCCACACAAATACCTGCACGTGCATGTTTATAGCAGCTTTAGTCATGACCGCCAGAAACTGGAAGCAACCAAGATGTCCTTCAATAGGTAAATGGATAAATGAAATGTGATACATTCATGCAATGGTATGTTATTCAGTGATTAAAAAAAAGATACAGTCTAGCAAGCCAGGAAAAGACAAGGAAGAAGCTTAAATGCATTTTGCTAAGAGAAAGCAGCCAGTTGGAGAAGGCTACATACTGTTTGATTTCAACTATATGACATTCTGGAAAAGACAAAACTTTAGAGACAATAAAAAGATTGGTGTTAGTTAGGGGTTTGGGAACAGGAAGAGAAGGGATGAATAGGTGAAACACAGGGGAATTTTAGGGTGGTAAAACTATTCTGTATGGAACTGTAATGGTGGATATATGTCATGCATTTGTCAAAACCCATAGACCTGTACAACACAAAGGGTGAATCTGAATGTAAACTATGGGCTATAATACTGTGTCAATATTGGATCATTATATATGTATATATGTACCATATATACATACATTAGTCACAATTTTTATGATATGCTCATTGACTTAATCCACTGACTTGAGTTAGAAGCCAGCAAACACAAATCTTTGCGATTTAGGATCTTCCTGCAAAGTTACTCCAAGTATCTTAATTCCTGAACTACACTGTGAGCTCTGAGATGGTGTTCACTGCAACATTTTTGAAGTTTTCCAGTCAATCTGACATCTCTTGTTAAGGCAGGAAACTGTTAAAAGCTGTCTTCTGGGCTAACCCAGGTCACCAGCAATTTTAATCATTGTTACTACATAAAAAATAACATTATGTCTCCCAAGCATTAACAGTATTGTGCCGGGTTCCTGTCTCAGAACATGAGCTTCCTGAGAGAAAAGAGAAGTCCTAACCAATTGCATCCATGCACAATGATCCCAGTACAGGGTACCGAATATCCTTTATAGTACATCTTAAGAGGTCAGGTAACCCTGACCATCCTGGCTAGTTTATCATTATTTACACACGTGGTATATTTAAAGCTGATCATAGACAAAGTATTGCAACCATAATCCCAAGAAATTATTCAGTTTTAACATAGTTCCTGAAAGATGCCAGAGTAAGTGAGAAATCATGCCAAAGCAAACTGTACAAGTGAGAGGAAACATCGAGGAGGAAATAAAACTCCTCTCTCCTAAACTCCTCACCAAATAGATGGCTATCTCTATAGCCTTAATTGACAAAATCCAGATTCTTTAATTTCCTGATATGAGTGGTCCCTTTTCAAGGTGACCGTCAAAACCAAGAAGATCTTTCAGGCTTTTCTTTGCTGTGGCCCATGAACTCCAGTCCTTCAGTAGGACTCTCCTTCTCCTTTACTGCTTTCTGAACACACTGCTGGTAGTGCTTGAAGAGATTGGTGCATGGGACCTTGGAGCCATCCTTGAGGAATTTCTCAGCAAACCAGCAGTTAAAGCACTGGTGGTACTCGGGTTTCATGTTAGTGCTTGCCTCACCTACGCTGTTCATGCCGACAGTAGCAGCAGCAGTGGTGGCAGCAGTGCACTCTCCCAAGATGTTTATAACTGTGTGCAGGGGTGTGTACATGGAATGTCATGTAATATCTGCTCAAGTATTCTGTACATCTAAAACTGTGCCCTGAAAAATCAAGTGTATTTTAAAAGATGGGCAAAAGACTTGAATAGAGGTTTCTCCAAAGAAGGTATATGAATGACCAACCAACACATGAAATAATGCTCAACATCATTAGTCATTAGGAAAATGCGAATCAAATGCACAATGAAATACCACTTAACACTCACTAGGATGGCTATAATTTTTTTTAAAAGATAAGAATGGAAAAATAACAAGTGTTGGCAAGAATGTGGAGACACTGGAACTCTTATACCTTGCTGGTGGGAATGTGAAATGTCATAGCTACTGTGGAGAACAGTTTGGCAGTTCCTCAAAGTTAAAAATAGAGTTACCATATGACTGGAAATCCCATCCCAAAGAACTGAAAATAAAAATCTGTACAGGAAGGTTGATAATAGCACTATTCACAATAGCCAAAAGGTGGAAACAACCCAAAGGTCCATCTACTGATAAATGGATAAACAAACTGTGGCATATCAATGCAATGGAATATTATTCAGCCATGAAAATGAATCAACTACTTACACATGCTACGACATGGACAAACCTTGAAAATACTATGCCATGCGAAAGAAGCCAGGCACATGGCACAAGACCACATATTGTCTGATTCCATTTATATGAAATGTCCAGAGTAGCCAAATCTATAGAGACAGAAAGCAAATTAGTGGTTGCCAGGCAGTTGGGGGAGGGAGGAATGGGGAGTGACTGCATAATGGTATAGAGTTTCCTTTTCGGCGGATGAAAATGTTTTGGAACAAATATGGGTTCACGATATAAATATGTGTTGTGGTTACAGAACACTGTGAATGTCCTAAATGCCACCTAATTGTACACTTTAAAATGGTAAGTTTATGTAAATTTTACCTCAATAAAAAAAGAAGGATGTACAAAGTGCACTGAATAAGGAACCACTAACTGCTATCAGAGAGGTCTAGAAGATGGGAAGATGGGAAGAAGTGAAGGTTTAGAGAAATTTTCACAGAAGTTACATTTGAGTTCAGTTATTGAGTCAATCAATTTATCAGTCAATTATCAAACATTTATTGTGTGCACATTAAATGCTAGACACTGAGTTAAGCATTGAGGATATATATGAATTAAGATCTCATCTGCTCCATCAGGGAGCTCACAATCTAGTAGGGAGAGGCATATGCATAAATAGGTCATTACAGTGCCTTATATTAAGTGCAGGGATAGATGTATGTGCAAGGTAATATGGAGAAGTCCCACCCATCACTGCCAGGGATGTTTGAAACTGTGAGTGAGAAGAAGCCAAGTGAAGTGAGGAAGGAAGGTCATTTGGGACTGAAGAAACAGCACAAGCAAAGGCATGGAGGCAAGGATAGAAAATGTGGGCATGTGTGTATTTATGTGTGCATGTATGTGTGCATAGGGAAGAGTTGCAAGTGGTTCTATGTTGTAACAGCAACAAGTTCAAGATAGGAAGGGGCAAGTAATGGGGAACCAGTCAAGGGTTTAAAGCAAAGGCATGCGATAGTCAGGCTTAAGTTTTTAAAAAACTTTTATCCTCCCTCTCTCTCCATGGCTTTTTGTGTGCTATCTGCTCTCTGTGTCCATTTGCTGTGCGCTCTTCTGTGTCTGTATTTATTTATTTTTTATTTCCCCTCCCCCCTTGTGGCTTGCTTGCTGTCTGCTCTGTGTGTCCATTTGCTGCATGCTCTTCTGTGTTTTTGCTTGTGTCCCTTTTTTGTAGCATCACCTTGCTGAGTCAGCTCTCCACAGGGCTTGCGGGCTGGGTGGCTGTCTACAGCAGGCAGGTGAGCCTGCCTTCACAAGGAGGCCCCGGGATGCAAACCCAGGGCCTTCCATATGGTAGATGGAAGCCCAACTGATTGAGCCACAGCCACTTCCCAGGCTTAAGTTTTTGATACAGTCATACCTTGGTACTTGACTACTTTGAAACTTGTCAAATTTGGTACTCAATGCATTTCAACATGAAAATTTTTGTCCTGGTACGCATTGTTTGTTTGGTACTCGACACACAAGCTTGAACTTGTTGGTGTCGGTTGCCTTGTGACTTGCTACACTTTCCAGATGAAACAAAGGGTCGCACATTAGTCACGTGGTAGCTCTTGCCCTGTGCATATCTCATTGCAGTCTTGGCTTGGCTTCTGTGGTCATTTTGTATATTTTTGCGTTCTTTTTCTAGTCATGGGTCCTAAGAAAATGAGCAGTGATAGTGCTGAAGAAAAAAGAAAGCTACTTTGCTCTACCATTGAGCAAAAAAAAAAAAAAAGAAATAAGAGGTAAACATGAGAGTGGTATTTGCATTACTGATCTTGCTAGGGAATATCATATACCTAGAACAACGGTCTCCACCATCATTAAGAATAAAAAAGTTATTTAAAAAAAGGCTGATATTGCAAAAGGAGTTAAAGCAGTGACAAAGCAGCATTCCCAAACACTCGAGGAAGTTGAAAAGCTGTTATTTGGGCAAACAAGAATGGGTCACAATGTATCAGAAGCCATGATATGTGGGGAAAAAAAAGAAAATGTTGCATGCCAATCTTTTGAAAAACTAAACCGGAACTGAGTGATGAGAGTTTAAGGCCAGCCATGGCTGGTTTGATAATTTTAAAAAGAAGACCAGCATCCGTTGTGTTGTGAGGCATGATAAGCTAGTGAGTGCTAATAAAAGTGCTGCTGATGAATTTGTCAGTGAATTTCAAGACTTCTGTGATGAGACTGGAGTGTTGTGGGGAAAAAATGCCGAGTAGAACCTACATCACAAAAGAGGAGAAGGTGTTATCAGGCCACAAACCAATGAAGGACAGGCTCAAACTATTGTTGTGTGGGAATGCTAGTGGGGACTTAAAACACAAGTCTATTAGTCTGTCATAGTGAAAACCCACAAGTTTTCAAGAAGCCTAATATCATGAAAAGCAAACTCAATGTAATGTGGAGGGCAAACAGCAAAGTTTGGGTCATGAGGCAATTTTTCACTGAGTGAATAAACGGAAGATTTGCTGGAGAAAGATTTGCCTCTGAAAATCTTTTGGACAATGCACCTGCCCACCCTTCAGGCTTGGAGGATGACTTACTGGAGGAGTTTAGCTTCATCACTGTAAGGTTCCTGCCTCCCCAAACTACTCCTCTCATCCAGTCCATGGAGCAGCAGGTCATTTCAAACTTCAAAAAGTTGTATACCAGGGAGGGAAATGACTGTGGCTCAATCAGCTGGGCTCCCATCTACCATATGGGAGGCCCTGGATTTGCGTCCCGGGGCTTCCTTGTGAAGACAGGCTCGCCCGCACGCTGCAGAGAGCCGCTGGCTCGCAAGCACTGCGGGGTGCTGCCTGGCCCACAAGCACCATGGAGAGCCGACTCAGCAAGGTGACGCAACAAAAAGGTAGACAAGTAAAAAAAAAACACAGAAGAGCATGCAGCGAATGGACACAGAGAGCAGACAACAAGCAAGCTGCAAGGGGGGTGGGAATAAATACAGACACACAGAAGAACACACAGTGAATGGACACAGAGCAGACAGCAAGCAAGCCGCAAGGGGGGGGGGCATAAAAAAAAAAGTTGTACACCAAGGAAGCAGATGTGGCTCAGGTGATTGAGCCCCCGTCTACCATGTGGGAGGCCCCAGGTTCGAGTCCTAGGGCCTCCTGGTCAAGGTAAGCTGGCCCACGCCATGGAGAGCTGATGGTCTGTGCTGTGGAGAGCTGATGGCCTGCGCCACAAAGAACAGCTGGCACAGCAAGATGATGCAACAAAGGGAGACGCAGAGGAGAGACAGTGAGAGAAGCAGCAGACCAGGGAGATTAGGTGGCTCAAGCAATTGAGTGCCTCTCTCCCACACCAGAAAGTCCTGGGATCAGTTCCTGGTACCCTTAAAGAGAATGATGAGAAGAAAAGACAAGTAGACATGGAAAGAACACACAGCAAATGGGCACAGAAAGCAAACAGCCAGTGCAAAGACCAACAAGGGAGGGGGATAAATATTTTTTTAAAAAAGTTGTACCCCAAGGCATTTTTCCAGAGGTGCTTTGAGATCACCTCTGACACCCAGTTGACTCTCACAGATTTCTAGAAGGAGCATTTCAATATCCTGCACTGCTTTAACCTTATTGATAAAGCCTGGAACAAAGTCTCTTATAGGACAATGAATTTGGCCAGAAGCTGTGACTCAGAGAGACTTCGAAGTGTTTGGGGCTGACCCCACAACTGTCTGTACAGAGGGTACAATTGTGTAGGATAGTGTATCTTTGGGCCGATCCATGAGTCTGGAGGTCAGTGCTGCTGTTGTTGAGAAGTTAGTGGAGGAACATGATGAAGAGCTCAGCACTGAGGAGCTAAAGGAACACAGAAGGAGCAGCAACAAGAGGTGGCTAAAGAGATTTCTTCAGGTGAGGAGGAGATAAGGGAGGATGTACCCAGTTCCTTGATAAAAGAAACGTGTGTGTAAAATGGGAAGAAGTTCAAAACTTTGTTGAGAAGTACCATCCGGACAAAGTCTTGACAAGAAGAAATGTGAATTTATTGAATGACCAAACAATTTGACACTTTCGAGGAATTCTGAAGACAGAAGCAGTCCTCATTGGATAAGTTTTTAGTGAAGGTAACAAAGAGAGTGTCAGAGCCTGTGGTGCAAGTTGAAAAAAGACAGAAAAGAGAAAGAACAACTGAAGTAAGGTGACCAATGTTCTATTGGAGGGGGACTCTCCTAAGCAACACTCCATGTGACCTCTCCTCCTCACCACTCTCCTCCCACCATCCCATTAGGCCATAGACTCTTCTCAATACAGGTAAAGTGAAGTTTTTATTTTATTTAATCTAAGTATTTATTAGTTTTTAGGTTTATTTCTCATGTAAAGTACTGCTATACTATACGACCCTATCTTTTTACATATTGCTTTTAAAATGTGCATTGTCTTTGGTTTAAGGAAGAATTAAATTTATTTACATTATTCCTTATAGGAAAATTTTGTTTGGTACTCATCATGCCTCCTGGAACCAATTAACGGCGAGTACCAAAGTACCACTGTAGATCCCGCTATTGACAGTGTGGAGGCTAGGACTGGATGGGACAAGACTGGAGGTAGGGGGACTAATATAATAATCTGTTACAATGGTCAAGATGAAAAAGTGCCAGGACCTGAACCAGGGAAGAGGTAATTGGGTTAAAGAGGAAGGGTTGGAGTCAAGAAATGTTTACAAGATAAATTTAACAGGACTCAAGGAATGATCAGATGTTGATGGTGAGGGAGAGGCAAGGATGACTCCAGGTTTCCGTTTTGCATGATGGGATGTGTATTCATCAGAGATAGAAGTTGATAGCATCAGAGGCTGACTCTAGTTAAATAAGCAGAGAAGATATTTTTCAAAAAGGATATTTGGAAGTACCCACAATTGTTGGGAGGACTGTAGAACTAGGCTGGATGCTATGCTTCTGGAACAATGCCTCAAACCATTGCCAAAGGGGCCTGATACAGCTGCCCCCATCCAGAGCCCAAGAGAAAACTATAGCTGCTGCTGCTACTACCAACACAAGAACTCAACCTTAAAACACACTGGAAATTCCCTGATAGCAAAGAAATGGGAGGTCCACCGCGACCTGGCTTCTTCGTACGCTGCTCAGTTGCAAATCAAAGTCTCACTAGGGTCTTTCTGATAGGAAGAGCCAAGTCACATGACCTTGTGTTAGCTGCACAGGAAGCTGGCAATTAATTCTGACTGAGGGGGCAGGAGTCATCATGTTGAAATGCCTTAAAATATAGAAAGCTATTCAGTTAATTAGGACAGCCACAAGTATGACACAAGTCTGGTGGGTGTCCACTACAGACATTGCTATCAACTAATGTAGAGAAAACAACAGTTAGGGGTGGTGGTGGTAACAGGTGTGAGGAGTTCCATTTTGAACATGTATAGCTTGAGGTATCTGTGGAATATATATAGATGTCTAGCTGGTGGTGGGATACATGAAATTCTTAGCTAGTGGGTAGCAGTTGAAATAACAAGAATGACTGGGATGGTCAAGAAAGCATGTAGAGTAAGAACATGAGGAGACAGAAATGTGAATCTTGGTTGTGGGAAATAAAACCTCCCTGTAAAAATACCTAGGCACCTGAAATACAGAAATATGTATACAATATAGAGAATGTTGCTTTCACTCCCCCTAAATACATCTTACTTTTCATACACCATGAGAATTAGATCGGTAGCTACTTGTCTAGCTAATTGCTCTGAACTAAAAGGATAATACCCTTAGCTCCCCAAGAAAGCCAGATGGTTACAGCCAGGTCTAGGCCCCAGGTTAGGTGCCCAAGGTGCTGGGAAGATTGGAGCACTATCTCCTTAGGTATTTTCACTTCACAAGAGATGGAGCCCAGACCTTGGTGACATCTCTAGCTTGAAAAAGCCCAAGAGACAAGGGCTTATCTGACCCTTGAGAAGATGTGTTTACAATCCAAAAGATGAAGATAAGAACCAGGATCTTTTCTATCCTGCCACCAAGGAGCAAATGAGTTTCACTCTCTTTTCAGAAGGGAGAGGGAATGGCTGTCTCTCTCCTGTATATAAATGGAGAAAATCCATTGTTCCCCATCCCTCATCTATGGACTGTAGCCCATCACTCCCAAAGAAAGTTTCCATCCATGAGAAAACTCTCATCATGTCACCTGTGGGTCTATGTGTGTAGGACTTACACTGCAGTGTTACTCTGGCTGTTGATCTGGTTGTGTTAATAAAGAATTCTTGGGGAGCGGGTGTAGCTCAGTGGTTGAGCACCTGCTTCCCATGTATGAGTTCCCGGGTTTAATCCCTGGTACCTCCTAAAAAAACAATAAAAAAACCCTCTTTTTCCTGGTCCAGGTGTCTCATGGTTCTTTAGTATTCATACAAATAAAACACATTAACTGTACTGGTGAGGTAAAATCTCATACCTTTCACAGCTCTTTTCTTTTGTATTTTTTTTATTTTAAAATTTTTAAATCAATTTTGTTGATACGTATTAATAAAGCATATAATTCATTCAAAGTGTACAATCAGTGGTATTTGGTATAATTTCATAGCTGTGCATTCATCACTTCAATCATTATTAGAGCATTTTCATTATTTCAGTAATGATAATAATAATAATAAACAAAAACCCAGACAAATAGACAAAAAAGAAAATTCTTCACCTCTCAATCTCTCTATGCTTCCCCTGCTGTGCATAGCTGCTATTTCAGGCTATTCTTGCACAATTATTTATTTTTTAAGCAGTTTTACTGAGATATATTTATATACCATACTATCTATCCAAAGTGTATAATCAATGGCTTTTAGTATAATTACAATGTTGCACATTCATCATCACAAAAAAATTTTAGAACAATTTCATTACTCCAAAAAGAAAAACTCCACACTTCTTAGCATTCCTTCCCCAGCCCTACATAACAACTAATCAAATTTCATCTTTATAAATTGGTTTATCTTTACATTTTATGTAAATAGAATCATACAATATGTGGTACTTT
Organism: Dasypus novemcinctus; assembly: GCF_030445035.2. NCBI lineage: Eukaryota > Metazoa > Chordata > Mammalia > Cingulata > Dasypodidae > Dasypus > Dasypus novemcinctus. Next base: position 79,239,956 of record NC_080704.1, read on the forward strand.
GTGTCTGGCTTCTTTCACTTAGCATAATATTTTTTGTCTGATATTAACGTTTTGTGGTATTAACATACATTTGTTCAGCTTCAAAGAAAAACATTCTTATATATTCAATACCACCCATAGTCGTATTTCACATGAGGTTTCACTATGTTATACAGTGCCATGTTACATTTTTAAGCTTTCCTTCCAGAATATATATGTCCTTAGACTTTCCCTTTCAACCACTGCCATACCCATATGATAGCTCTGCTACTTATAAACACTATGATGTGCTTACCCCATTTCTATTCATTTCCAAAGATTAACAATTTTTTACCAACTTTGCGCAGATTAACCCTCAGCTTTCCATTCTCTACCCTCTTTCTATTTTCTGGTGACCTTTATTCTAATTATTAACTCTGTAAGATTACACAATATATCTAGTTCATAGTAGCTCAATCATACGTTATTTGTCCTTCTATGTCTGGCTTGCTTCACTCGATATAATGTTCTCCAGATTCATCCATGTTGTCATATGCTTTAAGACTTCATTTTTTCTTAAAGCTGCATTATATTCCATCCTGTGAATATACCACAGTTTATTTATCCATTCATCAGTTGATGGACACCTGGGTTATTTCCAATTTTTGGCAATTGCGAATAATTCTTCTTTGAACATTGGTGTGCAGATGTCTGTTTGTGTCACTGCTCTCAGTTCTTCTGGGTATATACCCAGTAGTGGTACTGTTGGGTCATCTGGCAAATCTATATTCAATTTCTTCTGAAGCTGCCAAACGGTTCTGCACAATGGCTGTACCATTCTATATCCCCACCAACGGCCTTCACGGTTCTTGACAAAACACTGGGGAACATTAACATTTAAGTGGTAGAAGGAGAAAGAAACAATAGAGGAATAGTTGGAAAATAGTAGGAAAATGAATTCAATGCAATGGAAACCAAAGAACCAGAGGAGGGAATGCTCAATAGTGGCGAATGCAAAGAGAGATAGCTGTTGCCTTTGACAGTTTGGAGGTCACTGGTGACTTTTGCCAAAAGCAATTTCCATGGAACAATATTTCAGTAGGTTGAGGCATGAATGGATATGAGGGAGGAGACATCACATGGAAAATTCCACTATTTGGAGAAGCTTAAGCTGACAATGTAAGTAGAGAAATTGGCATCTGATGAAGACCCAGGGTCAAGGCAAGTTTTTTTGTTGTTTGTTTTTTCCTATTGGAAGAGACCAAACAGGTTTAAGGCTAAGGAAAAGGTACCACGGGTTGAAATCAGAGGCGAAAGAAGGGATAATTGATGGAACAGGTTTTAAAAGATATTGAAGAAAATCATATTTAAGGCACAGTTGGGTGGCTGAACCTTGAACCTGAGGATGGAATGGAGAAAAGGATGAATGTGGATGTAGAGTTGTTTGTAGGAGGAGTTCAGCTGAGGCTGAAAGTCATGTACTTAGAGTGACCCTATTTGTATGGTCTTGTGGATTTTGCCTAGCAGGGCACCAACATCCAAGGGCAGGAAGGGAGAAGAGCGGTTTGTAGCACTGACCCAAGATTAGACATTTGCAGGCTGATGTGGCAAAATGCCTGGGACACAAAGAGAATTGAGGGTGCTAGTGAAAGAGAAGTTCAGGTGATCAAACATGGGGTTAAGAAAAGTTAGAAAAGGAAAGAAAAGGGGCTGGGTGGGACTGACAGACCAGAAGAAATTGGAGGGCTTATCATTGGAGGTGGAAGAACAAGTATAATGTGAAGGAGGGCCTGAGGGAGCAGAAAGGAGAGAAGATTATGGTCTGTATGGAATACTGGAGTTATAGATGTTAGAGGTGGGCAGTTCTGGGCCACACTAAAGTTCAAGATAGGGAAGCAGACATGGCTCAACTGATAGAGCATCTGTCTACCATATTGAGGGTCCAGGGTTTGATCCCCAGGGCCTCCTGAACCGTGTGGTAAGCTGACCCACGCACAGTGCTGCTGCACACAAGGAGTACTGTGCAACGCAGGGACGCCCCTGAGTAGGGGTGTCCCATGTGCAAGGAGTGCACCTGGCAAGGAGAGCCACCCTGTGTGAAAAAAGCACAGCCCGCCCAGGAGTGGTGCCGCACACACGGAGAGCTGATGCAGCAAGATGAAGCAACAAAAAAAGAGATACAGTTTTCCAGTGCTGCTGGAGAATGCAAGCGAGTGCAGAAGAACACAGAGTGAATGGACACAGAGAGGACACAACAGGGTGAAGGGGAGAGAAATAAATAAAATAAATCTTTAAAAAAAATGTTCAGGATTGCTTCTGTGGGAGTGGGTGGCTGAAGCAGAGTGGAGAAGGTAATTGAGAGAGTTGAGGGACTGAGAGGTTGTTGGTTGTGTCATCTCCATGGACAATGAGATCCCCTGGTATGAGGACAGGAAATAGGAAGGAGAGGGAGATTAGGGGCCAGGGGTCAGTAGCTTTATTTAAAGAGAGGAGAGCAAAGGATATATAAGGATTTGCTAGGCAGACTAGGGTAGAGGGGAATGGGCAGTCTAGACAGGGGGAAAAGATTGGGAAAAGGCTTGTTTGGAAGTGTGAAACACCTTGATCTTTTTCGGGAACTGAAACCCAGATGTGTGACACCAAGTGTGAGTACAGGGAAGTGGCAGCTGATGAGGTTGGATTAGTAGGCAGAGCAGACATCTAACCCAGATGATGCAGAGTCCTTGAAGGGTTTTAAGCAGTGTGTTGGCTTGATTCTGATTGGCATTTTAGATTTTCTAAGGGGAAGTGTGGGTAAGTAGAGGCAGGTAGGTCTGGAGCCCCAGAGACCAGATAGAAGACTGTGGCAAGCGCCCAAGCCAATACCAGGAGAGTGACAGTGGCCATGGAGGTGGAGGATGAATTCCAGAGCTATTTGGATACCCAACGTGTGTTTATTGCAGCTCTATACCCTTTCACCTATTTTCAGCATGCAGTACACGGCCTGGTAGGTTTTTTTCTCTAAGTGTATGCTGTGTTACAACCCCACTCTTGACTCCAGAAGCAGCTATTTGGCCCCTTGAGAATGGGGTTCCTGTGGCTCTGCCCATCTTACAGGGCAAGGTATACAATTGCTAAAGGCTTTTTGTCTCAGCTCATTTACTTTTCTTTACTTGCTTTTGCTTTCCTCTACCAAATCCTTCAGTTAATATGGAATGAGAATTTGATATCCATTTTCATCTGAACATTATGGAATCAGGTTGTTTCACTCTTTTTCAGTGTCCTATTATATGGAAGCCCCTATGTGGCAAACTAAAAGAGCTGATACATACATGAAAGTTGAACTCAGTATGTGAAACTATTTACTAAGCTCTAGTTAGCATGCTCTGTTACTTTTTCAAGGTTATTCATTGCCATTTGTGGTAGGCAGAATTCCAAGATGGCCATAGATTCTCACTCCCTGGTATACACATACCTTTACCTAAGTTAATTATTCAAACACTAATCTAGGGACTGCTGTGAGGGCATTGTGCAGATGTAACTAAAGTCACAAATCACTTGGCTTTAAGAATGAGAGATTATTCTGGGTGGGCCTGACTGAATCATGTGAGCTCTTAACTGTTCTGGGCTTTTCAAAGCTTGAGAAGAATTAGACATGGCGAAGATTCTCCATTGCTGGCTTTGAAGGGGGAGGAGAAGGAATGTGAGTGACCTCTAGGAGCTGAAAGAGGCTCCCAGCTGACAGCCAGCAAGGATATGGGGACCTCAGTCCTACAACCACCAGGAACTAAATCCTGCCAAAACTACATGAGCTTGGAAGAGGAGCCTGAGCCTCAGATGAAATCACAACCTGGCTGACACCTCAATTTCAGCCTGTGAAACCCTGAGCAGAAGACCAGTTAATATGTGCCTGGACTCCTGATCTGTAGAAACTGAGATAATAAATCTGTGTTGTTTTAAGTCACTAAGTCTCTATTAATTTGTTATGCAGCATTAGAAAACTAAGACCATTAATGGTGTTATAGGGTGGCAATGTGTGACACTGGGGTTGAAGAAGCTGCTGATTTTTTTTTTACAGGTAATTCCAAATTTAGAATTGCTGCAGATAAAAGGAGGAAAAAAAATAACCAGAAATTAGTGCAAAAATAAGAAACATACAAAAGCACCTCCTTCAGTGCCCAGGCAAGACTTCTCCATCAACCCCCACCAACCTGAAGTGACTGTTCCCTCCCCATATATTTATAGATGGTAACAAATTTTATCACTTAATACTCTCCTGTATTGTTCTCTATTGGCTTTTTCTCTCTACCTAACTAGGCTTCAAGTTCCTTGAGGGCAAGGACTTCATCTTGTATTCCCCACAGTGCCTTGCACATAGAGGCTCTAGTAAGTGTAACTTGATTGCAGATTTGTTTGATGAATATGTTTTTCAAACCAAACCCTCCAGATGCTATTCCTGGAAAGTATCTAGAACTGGATTCCTGAGACTCGAACAGAGGTGTTTCTTTCTCTTTCTTTTTTTTTTTTTAACTTTTTGTTTTGCAATACATTTAAACTTACCGGACAAGTACAAAAATAATTCAAATCCCATACAGAGAACATATCCTAACACCATCACCACCAATGTCTACATCCCAGATCCACCAATTTTAACTTTTTGCCACATTTGCCATATGTATCATCTATTTATATATTGATCCATTTTCTCAACACTTGAATGTAGGTTGTTCACATCATGCTCCTTGAATATTTAACTGTTCCCATGTACATTGCCCAAGAACAAGGATATTCACTTATGCAACCACCTTATGTTAAATTCAAGCAATTTAACACTGATAAAAAGCTTACAGTCTATATTCCAATTTTTTCGTATGTTCCAATAATATCCCTTTGAGATTTTTTCTCCTCCCTTGTTAGATCCCATCCAGGGTCATGTATCACATTTAACTCATTGTCACTTTAGCTGCTCTTATTTTGTGTGTGGGAACATATATATAACCTAAACTTTCCCATCTCAAACAGCCCCCTGCCCACCAAGGATACCATTCAGTGGGATTAATCACATTAACAATATTGTGGTACCCTCACCATCTTCCAATACTAAAACTTCCCCGTCTCCCAAACAGAAACCCTCTACCATTATGCATGAACTCTCCATTTCCCCTACCTCCTGTGCCTGGCAACCTGTATTCTAATTTCTGTCTTTATGAGTTTGCATATTCTCTGATATTTTCTTTGTAGTTACCATTGAACTTAAGTTTAACATCCTAAATTTATAACTATCTTGTTTGCTTTGATACTGACTTAACTTCAATAGAACATACAAACTATATTCCTACACTCCTCTGTCCCCCTATCTTTATGTAGTTCTTGTCACAAACCACATGGTTTTATGTTATGAGTCCAAAACCACTGATTTATCAGTATGTTTTGTGTATTTGCCTTTTAGATCCTGTAGGCAGTAAAAAGTGAAGTTACAAAACAAAAATACAATAGTCCTGGCATTTATCTTTACTAATATTATTACCCACACTGGAGATCTGTATTTCTTCATGTGTCTTTGATTTATTGTCTGTTATCTTTTTTTTCAATCTGTGGGACTCTCTTTAGCATTTCTTTTTTTAAATTTTTAAATTTTTTATTTTTTTTAAATATTTATTTTTATTTATTTAATTCCCCTCCCCTCCCCCGGTTGTCTGTTTTCTGTGTCTTTTTGCTGCGTCTTGTTTCTTTGTCCGCTTCTGTTGTCGTCAGCGGCACGGGAAGTGTGGGCGGCGCCATTCCTCGGCAGGCTGCTCCCGCCTTCGCGCTGGGCGGCTCTCCTTATGGGTGCACTCCTTGCGCGTGGGGCTCCCCTATGCGGGGGACACCCCTGTGTGGCAAGGCACTCCTTGTGCGCATCAGCACTGCGCATGGGCCAGCTCCACACAGGTCAAGGAGGCCCGGGGCTTGAACCGCGGGCCTCCCATGTGGTAGACGGTCGCCCTAACCACTGGGCCAAAGTCCGTTTCCCTCTTTAGCATTTCTTGTAGGATGACAAACTCCCTCAATTTTTGTTTATCTGGGAATGTCTTAATTCCTCCCTCATTACTGAAAGACAGCTTTGCCAGATATAGAACTCTGGGTTGGCCATTTTTTGCTTTCAGCACTTTAAATATGTCATCCTGCTGCCTTCTTACTTCTATGGTTTCTGATGAGAGATTGGTACTTAATCTTATTGAGGCTTCCTTGTACCGTGATGCATTGCTTCTCTCTTGTGGCTTTCAGCATTCTTTATCTTTGGCATTTGACAGTTTGATTATAATATGCCTCAGTGTGGATCTATTTGGGTTTATTCTAATTAGAGTTTGTTGAGCTTCTTGGATGTGTTTTGTTAAATTTGGGAAGTTTTCAGCAATTACTTTCTGAAATATTCTTTCTATCCCTTTCTCTCTTTCTTGTCCTTCTAGGACTCCCACAAGGCACATGTTCATATGCTTGATGGTGTCCTATAGGTTCCTCAGGCTCTGCTGGTTTTTCCTTATTCTTTCTTCCTTCTGCCCCTCAAACTGGATGATTACAGTGGTCATATCTTCAAATTCCCTGGTTCTTTCTTCTGCCAGCTCCAATCTGCTATTGAACCCCTCTAGAGAATATTAAATTTCGGTTATTGTGGGCTTCACCTCTGTTTGGTGTCTTTTCATAATTCCTGTCTCTCTTTTAGTAATCTCTTTGTGTTCCTCTATTGCTTTCCTGATTTCCTTTGGTTCCTTTTTTTAAAAAAGATTTTATTTTATTTATTTCTCTCCCCTATCCCCCTCCCCACTCTCTTTGTTGATTCGCTGTGTGTTCGTCTGTATTCACTTGCATTCTTGTCAGGCAGCACTGGGAATCTGTGTCTCTTTTTGTTGGTGTCATCTTGCTGCATCAGTTCTCTGTGTGTGTGGCACCACTCCTGGGTGGGCTGCACTTTTTGTGTGGGGTGGCTCTCCTTGCGGGATGCACTCCTTGCACGTGGGGCACCCCTATGCAGGGGGAACCCCTGTATGGCATGGTACTTCTTAAGTGTAGCAGCACTGCACATGGGCCAGCTCACCACATGGGCCAAGAGGCCCTGGGTATTTTTTTTTTTTGACTTTGTAATAATATTACATTAAAAATATATATGTGAGGTCCCATTCAACCCCACCCCCCCACCCCCCCTCTCCCCCCCCCCCCAACAACACTCGTTCCCATCATCATGACACATCCATTGGATTTGGTAAGTACATCTTTGGGCACCTCTGCACCTCATAGACAATGGTTCACATCATGGCCCATACTCTCCTCCATTCCATCCAGTGGGCCCTGTGAGGATTTACAATGTCCGGTGATTACCTCTGAAGCACCATCCAGGGCAGCTCCATGTCCCAAAGATGCCTCCACCTCTCATCTCTTCCTGCCTTTCCCCATACCCATCAGCCACCATGTCCACTTTTCCCAATCCAATGCCACCTTTTCTATGTGGACATTGGATTGGTTGTGTCCATTGCACCTCTATGTCAAGAGGAGGCTCAGATTCCACATGGATGCTGGATGCAATCCTCCCATTTTCAGTTGTAATCACTCTAGGCTCCATGGTGTGGTGGTTGTCCTTCTTCAACTCCATCTTAGCTGAGTGTGGTAAGTCCAATAGATCAGATTGTAGGTGCTGGAGTCTGTTGAGGCTCAGGACCTGACTATCACATTGTCAGTCCAGAGATTCAAATCCCCTAAATATATCTTAAACCCCAACATTAACTGCACCTCCAGCACATTAGCATGAAAGTCTTATGAAGGGAGATCCCATTTGAGTCCAGATTCATCACACATAAACACCATTTCCAAAGAGGAGGCCCTGGGTATTGAACCCTGGACCTCTTACATGGTAGGCGGATGCTCTATCAGTTGAGCCATATCCGCTTCCCTCCTTTGGTTCTTGGTCCATGTTTTCCTTTAGCTCTTCGAGCATATTTGAGACCATTTTAAAAAAGTCTTTGTCTGGGGAAGCGGCTGTGGCTCAATCAGTTGGGCTCCTGTCTGCCATATAGGAGGCCCTCATTTCATGTCCCAGGGCCTCGTTGTGAAGGTAGGCTTGCCCGCACGCCGCCGGCCCACAAGTGCTGCGGAGTGCCGCCCTGCCCGCAAGTGCTGTGGAGAGCCGACTCAGCATGGTGATGCAACTAAAAGAGAGACAAGTAAAAACACAGAAGAGCATGCAGTGAATGGACACAGAGAGCAGACAACAAGCAAGCTGCAAGGAGAGGGGAAATAAATAAAAATAAATACAGACACACAGAAGAATGCACGGTGAATAGACACAGAGTGCAGACAGCAAGCAAGCTGCAGGGGAGGGGGGCGGGAATTTTAAAAAAGTCTTTGTCTGGTATGTCCTAGGTCCTCCTCACTGGTGGTGTCTAATGCTTTTATCTTCTTTGCCTGGCCATCACTTGCTGTTTTTTTGTATGTTTTGTAATCTTTTGTTGAAACCTGGGTATATTGATATTTTAATGTGTTATCTCTGAAATTTACACTCTGCAGCTTCTATTCCTTAAGTTTGTATCCAGCTAGTGTTATGACCGAGTTTTCCTTGAATGCCCATTGGAGCTAGTATAACAACCAAGTGGGTTGGGGGGAAAATATACCAAATGTAAGATATGAATTATTGTTAGTAGTAATATATATTTTTAAAGATTTATTTTATTTATTTCTCTCCTCCCTCCCCCATTGTCTGCTCTCTTGTGTCCATTTGCTGTGTGTTCTTCTGTGTCTGCTTGCATTCATGGTGGCATCGGAAATTTTTATCTTTTTGTTGTGTCATCTTACTGCGTCAGCTGTGGTGCCACTCCTGGTTGGGCCGCGCTTTTTTCACACTGGGCGGCTCTCCTTGCAGGGCACACTCCTTGTGCGTGGGGTTCCCCTATGCAGGGGACACCCCTGCATGGCATGGCACTCCTTGTGTGCAGCAGCACGCACGTGTGCCAGCTTACCACATGGGTCAGGAGGCCCTGGGTTTGAACCCTGAACCTCCTATATGGTAGGTGGACACACTATCAGTTGAGCCACATTCACTTCCCAGTAGTAACATTTTGATGATGCTCTTTCATGGTCTGTAACAAAACAAATGTTTCACAACAATGCTAGGTGGTGGCGGTGGTGGTGGTGGGGTAAAGCATGGGAGCCCTGTATGATGATAAGCATGTTTGTTTTGTAGGTTCATAACTTTTACCACACACATATTGTTTATGTATGATCATGTATGAATGATATACTTGAATAAATTTTTATTTTAAAAAACACCATGGAAAAAAAAGGAAAAAAATAAGTCACCTTTCCTAGCCTTTGCAGATTGGCCTGTGCAAGTGATCTCCTCCAGGGTTTATCCATACAATGGGTTGCATGAGAACATAGTGGCCCTCCTGATCCTTTCTGTGCATGTTTTCTTGTCTGGGGCATGTGCAGGTGGCCCTAGGAATTCCCATTTATAGGATTAGGAACGGCCCTTCTTCCCTAGGAAAGGGTTTCCTCAAGGTTCCAGACACTGCACTGTATGTTCTATAGCTAGCAATCCTTTGCCCCAGGCAGCATGACTTGACTGCTCTTCCACAGAGTTCTGCTAGAAAGCTCTGAAAGACGCCTTCTACATGCAGGACAAATTCTGGGATGGTGTTGCTCTCAGGCCACCACCACCAGATAGACTGGGCCAGATATATATGTGCCCAGCACGTGCATGTGGGCCACTCTGCCCCCTCCAGAATGGACACCTGGGATCCACACTGGCAACACGGGGCAGCAGAGCATGGGAGGTATGGGGAAGGGGCCAGCCAAGGCAACACCAGATCCCACTCCTTTTAAGTGGCCTTTATCTTGATTCCATGCTCACCCTGTTCCTGCAATTCTTTCACTGCTTTCTGGAGCCCTAAGAAAGGTGTTTCCATCAGGGATTTTCTTTGGTGAGCCACCATGAGCCCCACCATCCAGCTTTTTATGGCAGCAATATGCATCATAACATCTTCTGACCCTTCTATCAGGATTGGGAACCTCAAACCACAAGTATCTATGGGCCAAATGCAGCCTTCCTGATTGGGAGCAATAACCTGGCATTTAACAACAAAAAGTGTGGCTTAATTGACTAGCACCCACTAATCAGTAAGGCCTAAACATCTGCCAGTGGAATTTGAGAAGTCTGGTTTAAAAGTTGAAAAGCTGAGTTTATTCACCACAGATGGGGCACTGGTAGTGAGAGGGGAACAACAACAACAAAAACGCCCAATTTCTAGGAGAGTTTTTGCAGTGAACTTTGTCTTTTTCACTGCCATGACGTGACTCTTGATTATGTGATGGAAGAAATTATCACTATTATGAACTTTCTCTGTGCTTATATTCATACTCAACCATTTGTGGACTGTCTGGAAGAAATGGAAGCAAAACTCGAGGACTTTTCTTTTTTAATGTAGTCAAATGACTAGGTTGTAGAAAATTTTTTAAAGCAATTCACTGCCCTGCTTTCTTAGATCAAGGGCTAAATAAGAGGGTTCTCAAAGACCCAACTTATGGCTTCCAGTTGTTTATAATAATTTCTTGCTGATAGGACAAGCTACCTGAAATCCTTTCTGGAAAAAGACATGGAGTATAAATGAATGCTAACATGACAAAATATCTAAACAGTGGACTTGAGACTGCAGGAGAATCCTAAAAGCTGATTTGTTATTGAAAGTGGAGGTAATTCAGACTCGAACTAGATATGTGGTTCAGGTAGATGGCAAGTTAATTCATTCAGCATTTTTGAACTGCCTGGAGCTCAGTGGAATCAGTGTGATGATCTGCAGACCTATTTTGTGGAAATGAAGTTACAACTCAGAAGAGAGTCATGGATTTTAAGTGGATTTTAACGGGCACTGAATATCATATTTAACATTTTATGGCTATCTTTGGAGGGCAAACTCTCAGGATGTTCCTGAGCATCTACCCTACTGTGGGCAGAACTATCCTGAATACCAAAACTATTTTGCAATGTCCGGAAATAGGTGCAAAAATCTGAGATGTTTGGGTTTATTTGGCCTTATGAACACATCAGTCTTTTTCACTGAAGTGCTTTAATCAATGGCTCAGGTCAGAACTATGAGGTGTGTTCAAATCGCAACCGCTCCCCCCACCCCATCATTTTGGCAAACGGTTCAGTCTTCAAAATTTAATCATCTAAATTTATTGGCTCCGAATCGATCCTCGACTAGTAATCATCAGTCTTTTAACTACTCAGTTTCGTATGAATCAAAACTTGATTAAACTTTTCTAGACTCCTTTGACATTTCTGTTCAAGTCTACATTATTGTCTAAGGGGACAGGTCACACTTGCGCACTGTAGCAAAAACATATGCGTATATGGATGCGTTTTTAAAAACCTTATGCTAAACAAGTTAGAAAACAAAGCAAAACAAAACTTGGACCCTCCGGCCGGAGCCAATGCCCTAGCCAGCCAGAGTCAGGTTGACAGGGTTGCTCGCATGCGCTGTCGACACAATCGTGTTTGTCGCAATGGGACCTGCGCGGAGGGTTACATAAGAGCAAGCGACTTTGATTATAGTCATTTTTTTTTGTCAGCTAGCGTTGGTTACCGCGCTCCCTCCGCGCTGGTACTTGATTGTAACAGAAAGTAGTTCCGGCCCGTGTTGTTTCAGCCGAGGAGCCGTCGCCGCCATTTCAAGACCGTGAGAGGTAGATGGGCAACCAGAGTTCCTAAGGTTCGAAGCCTGTAACTGCTGTCGCCGTTTAAGCCTTCCCGAGTACTGGCACGGTTGCTGCCTTCTTACCACTACCTCCAGAAATATTTTTGTCCGTAGCGGCGGCAGCGGGACCCACTTAGCCCTCCTCGCTCTCCCTCTCAAGAAGCTCCAGATGGCGTCTTCCGTGGGCAACGTGGCCGACAGCACAGGTACCGGTGTCCCATTCTACCTTGGCAGACGCCCCATTGGGGGCTCGCGCTGTCCTCTTCCTTTCGTCCCTCCCTGCCTCCCTTTCCTCTAGCCCTCCCCGTTACATTAGTGGTGTTGCGTTAGCTTTTCAGGGGCTCCCGGCATCTGATCTGTTCTCCCCGTCTTCCCCTCAAGTATTTCCTCTTTCTTTTTGCTTGTTTAAGGCTTCCTTTCTTCCTTTTTAATCCCATACAGTGTGCTAGCTTCCGACACTCTCGGGACACTTCTTCCACGAGTGCGCTCCCAGGCTGTCTCGGGACGGACTGCCTTGGAATCCCTGCCCTTTCACTCTCCTTTTCCCTACCGTATCCTCCCTTCATTCCGTATCCTCCCTTCATTCCGGCTCCCCGCCCTCCCTTTCCCTCGCCAGGGCCTCCTCCCACCCTTTCCCCTTAGCCAGACTGGGTCTTCCTCCGGCCGTCGAGGGCGGGGGTGCCCTTCCGAGGTAATCGCAGTCCCATTTTTCGCACCCGAGGACGAGCACAGCTCGCCTATGGGCTCCGGGGATCCCGGAGAGGACGGGACCTGGAGCAGCGCCTTCCTCGGCTGCTCTCGGCCCAGCGGGCCCCAGTTTAGATGGGAAATTTCCAGGGGGTTCTCTTTGCCGTCGCCCAGTGCCTCCCGCTGCCCCCAGCCTGGCCCTCCTACCCTGCGCCCCCTCTGGTCCCCTCCGGCGGGGAACCACACCCTTTCCCTTCGCGCTGTGCCAGCCCTGCGGTCCGGTTCCTACCCTTGGGGGCAGAAACCATGCCTGCTGCTGTTGCTTCGGCGTTGACCGGCCTGCCTTCGGGAATCTGGCTTTGTGTTACTTTTCTCCCTGTATTCCTCCGCCGTTGCCGCCGCCTCTGGGTCTGCCATCCCCATTCTTTAGCCCCGCATCTCGTTATTCACCGGGTGGATGATGATATTATTATTATTTATTTTAAGTTTTCATCCCTGCTTGCAGAGTTTGTAAAGCCACTGGAGTGTAGCTGCACGAGTGCCAGGTGGTTGTCCTTGTAGACAATTGAGTCGATAGCCTTTGGTACTAAAAATATAAAATCAAACAAAAAAAAAACCCAAAACACACAACCAAATCATAATTTTCCTTCGGCTGCCATTCCTTAGCGAGGCTCTTTGGCGAGGAGGGAGGGGGCGAGGATTGGGCTGCGGCTATAAGGTTACCCACGAGGTTGTTTTTTTGTTTCTGGGTCGAGGTGGGTCGTTGGGCATTAAATGATAGGTGGCGTCAACACCGTGTTATCCGTAATTGTATATAGTGGGATTAATAATTAGTGGTCTCCCCCTTCCCCTGCAGTGTGTTTCAAGATTGAAGATTCTGTACTCGTTTGCCTCCCCCCCCCTTTTTTTTTTTTTAAATGTGCGTTGTTTTATTTGAGGAAGTCGTCATTTCAAGTGTTAAAATAGCAGATAAGGCTCTTTGAAAAGTGAGAAAGTAAATGTGTTAAATTAAAGAGCTAGGAAGTTCTAGAGACTTATCTAAAATGTAATTTCCTAGTTGCTGTTAGAAAAACTCGCCCACATTTGAATGCCAGTCTCTCTGCTCTTATGGGTACGTGGTCAGCTCTACGTTCTGTCAGGAAATTTCCTTTGCTTTAGTATCCGGAACAAACGGCAGCTCTTCCTGATTCGGGAGCGAGGCTCAAATTTGAGTTTGTCTAATCTGCTACCCTTGGGAGGGTTTAGGTAATTTTTCCATGGTTTCCAGTCCAATCATCTAGGCAGGTTGTTTGTGAGAATGTGATAGTCAAATTCCCGGTCATGAATCACTGTTTAAATAAGTATTTACAATTAACACTTAGGCAGTTTGCTAGTTTTTGTCCCCCTCCCCTCTCTCTAGGCCTTAGCTATATCCCTTATTTTTGTCTGTCTGAGTTAACATAACAAAGTGCCTTCATTTATTATCCCTTCTGTTGAGCTTTAGCCAATGTTTTATATTTTAGCATTTTCCCATTCCTCTTAAATCATTGCAGTTTTCGGTAACTCCTTGGTTTTTATATGGTTGTTTCAGTATCTTGATTCTTTAGTTTGTGCCAGATCTCTTTGGAAAATGCAAGTGTTAAACCAGCGTGGGTGGGTTTTGCTAATTTAGTCTTCCTGTGAGTTTGGGTTGGTAGAGGAGTAATATAACCTTGGGTCTTTATTTAAAATGTTCTGTGACCCCTTTAAATATTTTGGCTCTTGACAGATGGATTCATCTTGTTTATCAGCTGTTTTAAAAATAGCACCTTGACTTTCAGTTTTTTCCTTATGCTTCTTTCTAGTGTTGCCCTTAAGATATGTATATTGTGAAATACACAAACATATCAGTATAGAGAAATAAAAACAAAATGAACATGAGTGTCCCAACTCAGGTTAAGAAATAGATTGTTACCAGTTATCTCCCCCCCCCCCATTTCAACCTAAAACATGGAAGAAAGTATTGTTTCTCAGCAGGTTGTTCTGACATTATTAAATATTTGTGACCTTTCAAAGTCACATGTTTTATATTTTATTTCTATTTGTTAACTAAGGTAGGAGGAATTATGTCTAGTGACTCTTTAGATGTTACCTGTGATTTATAATTTAAGAGTTCAAAATGTTTGTACTCTTGTTGTAATATAGCTTGGAAGTATATCTCCCTGTCTAGTTTGGAAAAGAAACTTAATGGGTGAATTCTAAAAAAGCCAATTCTGCACCTGGATTAACTTGGGGCTGTGAATAACATGCAGAACACTCTAGTGCTTTACATAGTTTCAAGCATTTTCATCTTTTAAGTTTTATATACCATATTTTTACATTTTTTTGTTTGCATTTCTAACTTTTTGTTTTCCCCCCTCCCTCCCTCAAATGTTTTGATGATTCTCCAGAACCAACGAAACGTATGCTTTCCTTCCAAGGGTTAGCTGAGTTGGCACATCGAGAATATCAGGCAGGCGATTTTGAGGCAGCTGAGAGACACTGCATGCAGCTCTGGAGACAAGAGCCAGACAATACTGGTGTTCTTTTATTACTTTCATCTATACACTTCCAGTGTCGAAGGCTGGACAGGTAGGAGATGTGGGGGTCCCTGATGGTGATAGCTGCCTCTGGGTGCTGAGCTTGAAAAATGATACTTAAATATTTGAAGTTTTACCAGTAGTGGATTTCAGCTGAGCCACCAACATACATCTGCTCTGTTGCCCACTTTTGATATGTGGCAGCCCAAATGCCAGTTTTTCTGCCTTTTTTTGTTATATTAACTGTAAGACCAGAGTTCTTTTCTAGACTTTTCTACCTGGGTCTGCAGCTTTCTTAACTCTGTTCAGGTAATAAATTATTCTTAGTGTGAGATGTGTCAGCCAAGGGACTGAAATGTTGATAAATGATGGTATATGTGCAGTGATAGGAGATGCTTGTGTGCCTCAAGTTGCAGATAGCACTGTTAACTCTGTACAAGGTGTGTGTGTTACTTTTAGCTGATCAGTGGAAGTAATTGAAAGGGAAGATTTTGTGCTCTTGTCTTTTTATTTGTCAATCTGGTTTACTTCCACATTTAAAGACATAAGAGGGAAACGGACTTGGCCCAGTGGTTAGGGCGTCTGTCTACCACATGGGAGGTCCGCGGTTCAAACCCCAAGCCTCCTTGACCGGTGTGGAGCTGGCCCATGCGCAGTGCTGATGCGCGCAAGGAGTGCCGCCCCACTCAGGGGTGTCCCCCCGCAGCGTAGGGGAGCTCCACGTGCAAGGAGTGCACCGGTAAGGAGAGCCGCCCAGGGCAAGAAAAGTGCAGCCTGCCCAGGAATGGCGCCGCCCACACTTCCTGTGCTGCTGATGACAACAGAAGCGGACAAAGAAACAAGACGCAACAAATAGACACAGAGAACAGACAACCGTGGGAAGGGGGGAATTAAATAAATAAATAAATCTTTAAAAAAACAAGACATAAGAATTTTATCTCAGGAAAAAAAATGTTTTCCAATTTGAAATTTGAAATACCTCCACTTTTGAAAATCTTTTATTTCCAAAAATTTTCATACTCTGTACTAGTTAAAAGGTTGTTCCATAACTAGCAATTGCAAGGGATCTTAAGAAACTGTGTTGCATGTGGGCCATACCTTTGTCCTGTAACACACATACCCATGCATTGACAATTTTGATTTTTCTAGATCTGCTCACTTTAGCACTCTGGCAATTAAACAGAATCCCCTTCTGGCAGAAGCCTATTCCAATTTGGGAAACGTGTATAAGGAAAGAGGGCAGTTACAGGAAGCAATTGAGCATTATCGACACGCATTGCGTCTCAAACCAGATTTCATCGATGGTTATATTAACCTGGCAGCCGCATTGGTAGCAGCAGGCGACATGGAAGGGGCAGTACAAGCTTATGTCTCTGCTCTTCAGTACAATCCCGTGAGTAAAATTTTAATGGTTATTATTTTCCCTTCAGGGAAACTCAGAAGGAAGCATCGTTTGATAGTTTAGACACAGAAATAGGTTTTTACATGGAATAAAATGAGGAGTTTAGAAATGTTTGTCTGCTTGAAATGAAATGGTGAAATTGTTTTGACCCCTGGTCTGCAGTTTTTAAAAAAAATATCATTTATCTAGCACGTTATATTGAAAAGCATAAAGATTATTATCCTTATTGTGAGAACCTACATCTATTTTTTAATATACCCATAAAAATAAGGAATACATGACATTGTTTCTTTGGGCTGCTTTGATTACATTTGGATAAATTCTGATAGGTATTTGTGACTGTTTAATTGATTTCCAAGGAATGATGGATAAAGGGTATTATCTGTAAAATAAAATATTAAAGCAAGTTGCCAGTCTATGGATTAGTGACATGAAAACTAGGCTGTAAAATTTGCCCCTCAATATCCTATTCTTTTTTCTTTCAGTGTATTTAGATGTGGTAGGATTCAGATGATAGTGTCTATGCCAGGCTTTTGATTAGTTTTTAAAAATTACAGATGTTTTCTGATGAACAAGCAAGGCCCAGCTGGCAGATACTAAGTTTATACTGTATTAGGGTCTGTGAAAGATACAAAGGAAATAAGACTTGCAACCCAGAACTTTAATGTAGTTAGGGAAAGAAGATAGATATAAATTTAAGAGGTAAGTGATGAAAAAAAAAGAGGGTTATGGGAATCTAGAAAAAGTTAGAATACAGTCCCAAAGTATATCATCAATATTTAGTTGTGCTACAACCCTGGAAGTGGCTATAATAATCACTACCATTTATTGAAAGCCTACTATGTGCTTTGACACTGAGCTAAGTGCTTCAAATGTTGGTCTCATTTAATTCTTACAGTGATCTTTCAGAGTAGGTGGTGATATTTCCAATTTTACCAATTTAAAAAAACAGACTGAGAGATTATGTAACTTTCTTGGAATCACACGTCTCATAATGTTGAAGTGGGTATTAAATCCTAAGCTTGAATTTCCTCAAAGCAAACATTGAAGAGAAAAGAAATAAAAGATAAAACGGGGATGTAATTTTAGTCAGTTATATTTGAAGGTGCTATTGCAGATGGTGTTCTTTCACATGATAGTTCAGTAGAGTAGCCCACACCTAGCTGTCCCTTTTATGTTATGTTTAAATTGCCTTTTGTATAATGGTTGTAACGGTGACTTACTCTAAGCAGCTCTCTTTCTAAATCTATAGGTTTTCGAACTATTGTTTCTGCTTTGATTGTGGATGAACAGCACTGAGAGTTACTGGCATCCTAACCATCATGTGTTAATGTCACATTATTTCTTACTGACACAAACCCTGCTTAAATAGCTGGACTGTAGGAAACCGTGTATTTCTTGTCTTTGTTCTGCTCTTTGTTAAATTTGCCATACAATGTCATGTCTAAATATTTTTGAGAGTTAGTTTGTACAGTGTTTTGCTAGGAATTGGGGGGACGCATTGAAGAAGTGGGGGGGGTTGTGGTTTATAATATAAAGACAGGACCTATAAAGGAAAAAAAGGCTCTTTGGATGATTATTGTTAGAGAGTATTAATCAGAAGATTTTCTCGAGTGGGTGCTTATAACCTAAGCATTCTGTAGGAAGGTAAATAGCAAGTAGACTTACTTGGCTGAAGTGGTGAGTCAAGTAGTAACAAGAAGTGAGTGTAGTAGAGGAGAGTCAATTGGTAGATTTAGAAAGACTAGAGAGGCTGAGGAGTTTGAATTTAATTTGAGAGGCAATTGAGAATTACCATAGGTTTTTATAGACCTGATTTTCATGTGTGTGTATAGAAGTTTTGATGGGGGGCGGGGGCTATCTCTAGGAGGAAAGCCAAGAAACATAATATCTAGGAGGGGTAGATATATAGGAAAATCTTATTCATTTCCCTCTTTTAGTCATGCTATTTTCCCTTGTCTGCAGTGCCTTTCTTTGTCTATTAATAAAGCCCTACTCATCCTTCAAGGCCCAGTTTAAATTTCTTTGAGTTTGTTTATTTCTCTAAAATTCTACACTCCTGTGGGCACTTAATATCTATGTGCCTTGTCTTTCCACATAGTTTGTAAGCCTTCTGAGGATAAGAATTTTATTAATTTCTTTCTTCTATAGTTCCACACATATTATTGAGTTGAGTAAAGGTTGCCATGGAAAGTATTAATCTGGGAGTGAAGAGAATGGGTCAGGTTTGAGAAATGTGATTCTCCTACCAGACATTGTTTTTATTTGCCAGGTGAAGCAGAATTTGATGAGGTTTTGAACCTTAGGGAGAATGGTGGTGTTCTTGAATTGTCTAGAAATTAGCTGTACATGCATACAGGTTTGTATTCCCAAGCAGGAGAATTAGATTTTACAGTTGTATTTTAATGTGATGTGTTTTGCTTTTTTCCAAAGCTACCTTATTGACTCTTATAGTAATTTTAAAGATAATCTATTTTTAATTATGGATAGTATGTTCATTTGACTTAGTGTGTTGTAATGGACCTAAATGATGTAATCTAAGTGATAGAGATAGATACGCTGTCAGCACTGGATGGCCTCTGTCCAAAGAGTGTATAGAAACTAGAGGATACAAATATATAACAGTTGGCTAAAATATATATCCAGTGTGGTCATTTTTGGAAAATTGTTGTAAGACTTCTGAGTATTGTGCCTCAGAAAAGTCATAGGAGTTGGTAAGAGCCCAAAGATGTATAACCACAATAATCAAGTAGTAGAAGGAGCTTGAATGAACAGATTGGATTATTTAGCCACAGTCTATCAAAACGGGTAAAACTGAAAGGAGAAAAAAACACCAAAGTAGATAGCAAAATTATGAAATTCATTATGTCTGAGAGTATAAATAGGGTTTAAAAATGCTTAAATTAATTGGAGGAGGCTATCTATAATAAGACTAATAGTACCTATGGGGAAGCGGATTTGGCTCAACTGATAGAGCATTTGCCTACCATATGGGAGGTCCAGGGTTCAAACCCAGGGTCTCCTGACATGTGTGGTGAGCTGACCCACGTGCAGTACTGATGCGTGCAAGGAGTGCCGTGCCACGCAGGGGTGTCCCCCGCTCGTGCAAGGAATGCCCTGCCACGCAGGGGTGTTTCCCACGTAGGGGAGCCCCACGTGCAAGGAGTGCACCCCACTTGAAAAAAGTGCAGCCCACCCAGGAGTGGTGCCGCACACAGAGAGCTGAGGCAGCAAAATGACGCAACAGTGACACAGATTCTCAGTGCAAGCAGACACAGAAGAACACACAGTGAATGGATACAGAGCAGACAGCTGGGGTGGGGGAGTGGGTAGAAGGGGAGAAAAATAAATAAAGCTTTAAAAAAAATAGTACCTATGATGCTTTGAGAATTAGTGTTAACCTTTTGTGCTTGAAGTCATGAGAGACAACCCTACTCTCCCAAAACATTAGTCATTGCCTGATGGACAGTACTGGGTTGGGAAGTTCTGTGGCAGCCTGCTTTTTACTGGAAGATTTTTGATTGACTTGATGGATAATATACAATCTTAAAAGCTGTTTATCAGAAATTATTTTCCCAATTCTAGAAACCATAATATCATTGCACATAGAATAGTATAGGTGGTATTTCTTTGGCACAGTTGCCAAAATTGCACTTTCTAGGATTTAAGGCTCTTCTACCCACAGAACAGTTTGGAATGATAAACATACTCCCTAGTGCCATTGTTCTCTGTTTATTGACTGATGATACTGCTGACAAAGACATAATAGGATAAATAAAAATTAAGCTCACTATTCTGAGGTGTTTCTCATACTGATGAATGGACTGGCGTTTCAGATGACTAGCAATACAAATTGAGCTGCTAATAAAAAGCAGCGTCAACTGCTTTTCATTATTCGCCTACTCAGCTCTAATGGCACTTAATATTAATGAATAATTGAGTGGCAGGTGCCAGAATTAAGGCTTTAGTTGGATGGTAATCCTTTTGCCTGATAGTAAAATGAAGTCAAGGTTTCTAAATATGCCTGAGAGCCTAAGGGCAGGTTTGTTGATAGGTAATCACTGGCTAGATACTTTTTTCCACTATGGAAAATTTTTGGTCCTTGATATAGATTGATTCATTATAACCTTAAATAAAATAGTGTATTTGATTTTTTTAAAAACATGGTTGACATTGGGAAGGAGAGATACTATAGTAAGTTCCGTAATCGTCTGAAACCACATGGGGCCAAGTGCATTTCAGAATTCAGAAATTTTAGGATTAGAAAGGTAATAATATAATAATAGTGTATATGAAACTTGCAGGCAGGTCTGGAGCAGCACCTTAAAATGAAACACGCTTATATTTCTGCAGTAAAGTGTGTTGAGTATTCACACTAAGATAAATTCTCTAAATAGTTTCATGTCAGTTCAGGTCAGTTTTAACCAGCAAATGAGTGTTTGGAAGTTTTTGAATTTTTAATTGAGGTTTAAGGATTGTGGTCCTGTGCTATTTGTCAAGCAGTGTCTTTAGTTGACAGAATAGAATGACAGGGAGCTAGATACATAAAAGTGATTTTAAGATATTGTGGGGAAGCA
This sequence comes from Dasypus novemcinctus, assembly GCF_030445035.2. Taxonomy (NCBI): domain Eukaryota; kingdom Metazoa; phylum Chordata; class Mammalia; order Cingulata; family Dasypodidae; genus Dasypus; species Dasypus novemcinctus. The sequence continues at coordinate 79,260,819 of NC_080704.1, forward strand.
TATGTGGTGCGTCCGCCTACCATATAGGAGGTCCAAGAGTTTGATACCCAGGGCCTCCTGACTTGTGTGGTGAGCTGGCCACTTGCAGGGCTGCTGCACACAAGGAGTGCTGGCCCACACAGGGATGCCCCTGCGTAAGGGTGCCCCCCTCACAAGGAGTGGCCCCTGTCCAAGGAGAGCCGCCCCACATGAAACCGCAGCCCACCCAGGAGTGGTGCCACACACATGGAGAGCTGATGCAGCAAGATGAGACAACAAAAAGAAACAGATCCCCAGTGCTGCCTGATGAGAATACAATGGACACAGAAGAACACACAGCAAATGGACACAGAGAGCAGACAAGTGTGGGGGGATAAATAAATTTAAAAATCTTTTAAAAAAAGATATTGTGGATTAACAAAGCAGAGTATAATTAATGACAAAGTATCTCTGGGTTTCTAGGATTTGTACTGTGTTCGCAGTGACCTGGGGAACCTGCTCAAAGCCCTGGGTCGCTTGGAAGAAGCCAAGGTAGGTGTTTGGTAGAACACATTTAAACATCAGTGTTTTTGAAAACTTGTACTTTTTGCCAAGTCCTCAACTCCTCATTGAGCTATCTTCACAAAACAGTCCTAAGAAACTGAGGAAAAATGACAGCATGAATCGCCTCAGACTAGAGCAGGGCCAGGCTTTGGCATATCTGTTCTAAATCTGGGGGTAAAGCAAGAACCTGAATGTTTTGGAGCCTTTCTTTCGAGCTAGATCATCTTTGTAACAATGGGCTCCATCCTGATCTTATGTGGGAATAAATAACATTCCTTCAAATCTGAGGCTTGCCTGCTGGTGACAAGCAGAGCGCCTGTGATTTGGCTCAAGACTCCTATATGATGCAGGTGCCACTGAAAATGCTGCTCTTCTAAGTCCTTTGTGGCTTGTAAGTGGAGAAGAATTTCATCCAAATGTTACCCTGTAATACTGGCATTTAAAATTCTTATTTAACCTTCCTCCCTTCATCTTCCTCATCCTTTTTATAGTGGAAGAAAGGCTGTTAAAATGATGGCAAATTAATAATTGGAACATCCTGCCCCTTCTTGTTCCCCATTCCCTCCCCCAAGTTCCTTTTTCCTCTTTTCCAGTCCTGGTTGTCTACCTTCTTTTCTTCTTTACTTCCTTCTTTTATTCCTCCTTACCCCACCTCCTTTAAAAAAAAAAGTCAGGATGACAAAGCTGGTTTGTTTGGGAAATGGACTGATCGAAAGAAAACTTGCCAAAGTGGAAAGGTGGCTTTTAGCATTGTGTTTCCAAATAATGAATTTGAATACCAGGTTGGGTTCTTAAAGCTTTTGGTGTAATTTTAAATTACATTTATAAATGAAATGGTCTTGTTACAAGCCACCTTACGCAACCGCGCTGCAGGGGTGAGGAGTGGGGAGAAACCAGAATGCTTCTGAAACTCCCACCTGTTGCTCTGAGCCCCACGCGCATGCTAATGCGTGGAGTGTATGCGCAGCGTAGCTGTCTGTTTGATTGCTTCATTCAGGGAGGGAGAAGGCTTTTCTGCACCATCTAATGTTAAAAGGCACAAGTTTTAAGTGCATAGCTCATAAATTCTGCTGACACTTTGGATTAACCTGATATAAGTTTCCAGCTAATGAATTGTAATTGATCTCAATCTTAGCTGATAAATCTAATTGGTAATTTATAGAGCAAATATTTGATAAGCTCCTGTTAATTTTCACCCCACCAAGCGGACAGCTAACATGAATTGCACTTCACTGCAGCTTTAGAGATCGGTTTAGGCTGAGACATTGCGCCTGCCTTAGGTTGCTGACTTCTTTATTTCAGAGCTCTGGAGACACCTAGTTTGAAAAATGTTATTCTGTTTTTGTGAGAACTTAGTAAACAAGAAAATACTCTTGAGTGAAATGCAATGTATTTCTTTTGTAATCAGTGCATTTGAAAATTCAAGCCAGCATATTTCTAGTAGACGGAAGCAAAATAAAGTTCTTTGTAGAAAATGAAGAGCCTTTCTTCCAGCAAAAAATCCCTGCTGTATGCAATAGCCCTGATTAACCCTCTCCCTTCTGCATGTTTCCCATGTTACAGACTTGAGACTGTCCTCATTCCCATATGTAATAGACATCCAAAGAATTTCAATTGCTTTGTTGAACTTTTACTAATGATCTTGTTTTTATTTTCTCTCTTGTTTTTGGTTTTTCACCATTGATATTGTATTTAGAAGGTTTCAGGTGGGTGAAACCTCCTATTCCATGCGTAAGGTGCCTCGCTGAAGGGAGCTCGAGGCCTGGATCTAGGGCAGACACACACCTCCTCCTCCTCTTCCAGCAAGGAACGCACCGAAAAGTCACATGATGAGAAATATGGTAACGGGTTTGTAACTGCCACAGCAAAACAATTTGCCTCCATGCCTGAATCTTCTGTCTTGTGGCTTCAGAAACAGCTTAAAATAATTTTATTTACAAACAAGTTATGTAAGAGAATGTTTTATACTATAGCCACAATTCTGTCAAAGATAAGTAAAAGTTAATTAAGATATTAAAAATTGTTAGAGATAATTTACTAGTAAAAGCTTCTAACTCTTCTTGTTGTTCATTTTTTTTCCTTTTTTCTTCTTTGTTTGGATTGCAGCATTCTGCTCTTCTGATGATGCGCTGTGACCCTGCAGTAGCGCAAAGGCTGCGCAGCGTTAATGCGCAATGCGTGCGAATGAGCCCCTGTGAACGGTTGACTAGATGAGTAATCTGATTGACTGGCTCCTGCAGTCCTATTCTGTAGCCTTTTTGGATAAAATTGGGTTTTAACATACCTCGAGTCCAATGAATCTCATGAAACAAATATTCTCTATGGGCCTGTCTAGTAGATTAATAGATTCTGGTTGGCCGTTTGCTGCGTCTAGGGGTGTTCTATGTAGCGCAGCAGTTCGCAGCGATTGCGCAGTGCGATGCTGTTAGGTTGCGCAAGCGATGTTTGCGCTCGCATTACAGGGACCTCAACCTAGGTGCAGTCCTGTCATATGAGGTTTCAGCTTTGGTCCCCTTTGGGAGACAGGGGCATTGTGAGAATGTAACCTATAGCCTGGCTTTATGACATCAGACTGGCATAAAAACATTTTTCTCCTCAGTAACGTAGTGAAGAACATTAGGGTTTAGAGCAGCACTTCCCAAAATGTGCAGTGAAAGAAGGGTTCCATGGTCAACTAAGTTTAGGGAGTCTTGCATATACCGTGGAAGGCTTAGGGAAATCTCATAGTACAGAAACCTGCTCTCTGTTTTCCTAGTTTGTTTTATCAAATCCTTTTTCTAGTGATACCTGTTAATGCCTCATATAACACACTTTAGGAGACAATGGGGGTGGGAAAATCTGACCTTAAGTGGTACCTCTAGCTATTGCTTAAAAACCTAACAGGAGCCCTCAAGTGTTCACAAAAGAGAAGGGACCAACATATAGGGTCTTAATTGACTTCCTGTATTCCCAGTGGAAGGGTTAGTCATTGGTTGGCAGAACTGAACATGGTGGTTTGCACTTGGGTTCTGGTGGCGCAGGCGCAGGAGCAGCCAGCTGTGGCAGCGCATTAGTTTTGGCGCAAGCGAGCCTATGCTGCAGGGTCACTTTTGGCTGGTCAGAGAAGGAATAATGATATCACCTTCTTCCTCCCTCCCCCAATCTTTTTTTTTTTTCCCCTTTACAAATTTTCCCTTTTCCCTTTACCTCCTTTCCCTCCCATCTTCTTTCATTAACCCCTCCTAAGGCATGTTATTTGAAAGCAATTGAGACGCAACCGAACTTTGCAGTAGCTTGGAGTAATCTTGGCTGTGTTTTCAACGCACAAGGGGAGATTTGGCTTGCAATTCATCACTTTGAAAAGGTTAGTTGTTAAATTAATAATTAGTATTTATGAAGTGCTTATGAATGCACAGTGTTTTTACTAGAACTAGAGAAGAGGCCTTTCCATTACCTACTAACTGGATATCTTTGTTTCTCTGAAAATCACAATGTTCACTAGAGAATATATTGTGTAGCACAATCAGTTTCCAGTTTTGCATCAAGAATGTACTTTAGTAATTAAAAGTAGTTTTTAAAATTGGCAGCTTCACCTAGAAGCAGGGCTTCTTGATGAAAAGGCTGATTCTGGGTCTGGGACAGTGAATGTACAAAGTTAGTCTCTGAAATGCCTTGTCGTACCAAACACAAGGAAGTTTTGCTGTTTTACTTTGTGTCAGAAGGACTTGGGAGACAACTTGGAGAGACTACCACTGGCTAAAGATGAGAGTTGAGCATCAGTAAGGATAATAATTGAAATATACTGGAACTTAACAAATAATGTTCCAATGCACAAGTTCATAACTATGCTAAAAAGAAATTGTTTGGTTACCTTTGGAAGATAAAGAGCAACTCATTTTAAAAGCCAGTTTGTCAAGGAAAGAATAAAGCATTTTTCGTAATCCTGTACGAACTTAATTTCATCTGCCCAGTAGTTGATGGGAGAAGTTTCTCTTTGTGGAAGTATTCCAGGTAGTAAATGAAGTAGGAATGATAGAATTAGAGTATTGCCTTTAATAGACTCTTATCAAAGGCAAAAAAAAGAGACAACCAGATGTTATAAACCTTGTGATAGAAAAGTAAACAGTTCCACCAATGAAGTAGTCTTTCAAAAAGAGAAAAGAAACCAAATCTGCTTAATCTTCTAGTTCTATTAACTAACAGGAAATACAAGGGACTGGGGAACACGTTAAAGGACACCATTGGGATGTAGTCAGCAAAATCCAAAGTGGGAAGCTTTATAGGACCAATGATGTGAGTTCTTCAACAAATTTCAGGAATAAAAATGGAGATTTAAATTAAACCATTAATTGAAGGATTAAAAGAAACTCACAAAGTCATGTTGACAAATTGTATTGTATGGATCTTATTTGACTCTTGAGTCAAAGTTAGGGTTTAATCAAACTGGACCACTGAATGGATATTTGATATTAAGGAATTACTACTGATGGTTTTTAGGTGTGCTAATGGTTATGGTGGGAGGAAAAAGCATTTTTTTTCCCAGAGGTACATATCGAAGTATTTTTGGATGGAATGATATATCTGGGATTTGCTTCAAAATATCTGGGAGGAGTAGGAAAAGGTTGGCATATAGATTAAATAAGGTTGAACATGGTATGTTAATTGTTGAAGATAGGTAATGGGGGCCAGGGGGGTTCATTATATTCTCCTTTTGTATATATTAGAAATTTTCCATAATAAAAGGTTAAAAAGATTTTAGGGTTGACATACCACTATAGACAGCCTAAATATGTGCTGCTTTTTAACTACAGAGTTAAATCATCTGAGTGAAGATGAAGTGTTCTTCAAGAATCTTTAATATATTCAGAATTACTCATTACCTTTATCTTTTCAGTGTTAAGGTTTGCACTTACACTATAGGAATATTTTGCTTGATCAGTAGTTCTCTACTTTGGTTGCACATGAGGAGGTTGTAAAATATATGGATGTCTTGGTCCCATCTTCAGAGGGTTTGGTTTAATTGGCCTGTGATGGAGCTTAGGTACCTTTTAGAAGGTGAATTTTAATAATACACTGCCGGGGTTGAGACTCACTGCTTTAGAAATACCTGTATATTCAGCCATTTATTAAGACAATTTCAGAAGCATTTGGGTGAAATTATTTAATGGTTAGTATCTACTTGTGATAACATATCGAACTCAGTGTACAGTTCTAGTTATGTATGTTCAGTAAGCACTTGTTACCTCTTCCTGCAGTTATTTTTCAGAAGGGTTAAGCTAGCTAATCGTGAATAAGGTATGGGCCAATCATTACAAGTATTCAGCTCAATAAAACAGAACAGGGCCAGTTTTAAATTTATCCCTTCAGGGCCCTTTCTTCTCTTATGAGAAGTTATTTTCATTGAGGTTTGTGAATGATGGAGAGGGTACTGAAAATGAAAGAAATGAAATTTAATTATACTTAGATTAGAAAAATGTAATTAGAAATTTAAACTTAAAGTTATAATTTGGAAGTTAATCTGGTGAAATGCTACATTTCTTTAAGTAACTGTCTTGTAATTTTTAGGCTGTTACCCTTGATCCAAATTTTCTGGATGCTTATATCAATTTAGGAAATGTCTTGAAAGAGGCACGCATTTTTGACAGGTGAGAGAATGTTCTATTTGATCAATTTTCCTGAGTCTTCGCTGTTCTGATACTTGGGAATTTGGACTGAGGTTATGACAGTGGTCCATTGAAAATAAATTTTCCTTTTCTAGTTGTTTTTCCTTGCTCATAATGTCTGCTGTGTTAACCTTTTATTTATACATATTGTAGCTTGACTTTTCATTGTTGGCTTTTCTCAAAGCCATTTTCCTTACTGGGAGTTTAGTTGGAATTTCTTTCATTGTAAAACTGTCGAAATGGTTATTTCTTAGGCTAGATTATTTCTTTGCTCTGACTCAGAAAGCTAAATAAGTCATCTTGCATTTGAACTTTTTTTGTTGTCAAAGGAAAGCCTGTTTTCCTTTGTGGGAATAGAAGAACTTTCAGTGTAGAAATACATTTTATAGAGATGCAATTTTGGTTTGAGGTTAAATAGTATAGCTTGAATTAATTGTAATTAATTACAGTTAATTGATAGACTTTGGCATAGTGAAGCATGAATTAATTGTAACAAAGCGTCCATTAAAAGTTAGTTGCATTTTGTGTGTGTATGTGTGTGTGTGTTTGTTTTTTATTTACAGAGCTGTTGCAGCTTACCTTCGTGCCCTAAGCTTGAGTCCAAATCATGCAGTGGTGCACGGCAACCTGGCTTGTGTATACTATGAGCAAGGCCTGATAGATCTGGCAATAGACACCTACAGGCGAGCTATTGAACTGCAACCACATTTTCCTGATGCTTACTGCAACCTAGCCAATGCTCTCAAAGAGAAGGGCAGTGTAAGGATTTTTACTCAGTTTATTTCTTTGTTACCTGGTAGGATTAAAATCGCCTTTTTTGTACATATTGTTATTAAGTAATAAGATGGTAAATCATTTTATTTTGGAGTTTTGGTTGAGGCGTAGAATAGTGAAAATATTTTCTGGAATATTGCCAGCCATTAGGCTTAACAACACCATTGTTAAACTTGTTAGAAAAATATCAGTGGTGGCTCTGTGATTCTTCTGTATAGTATTTGAATTGTTTGTTCTGTTTTCTAGGTTGCCGAGGCAGAAGATTGTTATAATACAGCTCTCCGTCTGTGTCCCACGCATGCAGACTCTCTGAATAACCTAGCCAATATCAAACGAGAACAAGGAAACATCGAAGAGGCAGTTCGCTTGTATCGTAAAGCATTAGAAGTATGTTGAGGGTGGTGTGGCTAGGTCTTTTTGTCTGTGTGGTAGTAGAGGGAAAGCAGTTAAGTTTTCCATGTCATCTACCTCTTTTGTAAAGATAGTAGTTGAGTAATTTAAAAGTGGGGTATTCATCGGGCAGCTAATTGAGTACTTGAGGCACTCTGTGAGGTACTTTGTGACTTTCAAGAAAATCCTGCATCCAGAGTTGTTATTTTTATGGGTAGGTAAGATAATTAAACAGTAATCCACAGTTCAAGAGAAGTTACCGGTAAGTATATAATTTCAGTGTCTAATGGCTATTATGGCAGTTAGTAGATGTAATAGGAGTTTAGGAGAGACTTCAGCAGTCAGCATAAACTAAGAAGGTGAGGGTGACCTCATATTTTGAAATGAGAGGTATGCATAAAATAAAGGAAAAGGTAGAATTTGAATTAGTAGGTCTTGAAATGAGTAGAATTGGCAAAGGTGGAAAGAAATTTAGGGATTGTAAAGGTCTTTGAACAAAGTTCTTAAGGTGTGGGTAAATTATTACTGCTGTTTTAGGTGTGTTGTATGTGTGTGTTTTTAACTTCAGTTATGATCTTGACCTTTTATAGGTCTTCCCAGAGTTTGCTGCTGCCCATTCAAATTTAGCAAGTGTACTGCAGCAGCAGGGAAAACTTCAGGAAGCTCTGATGCATTATAAGGAGGCTATTCGGTAAGAGGCCCATAGCCTTATTTTTTTTCTTTTTAATTATCATTTGATTTTGAAATGTTTCAACTTTTGCACATTTGGCATGCACTAAAATGATTTTAGTAACAACATAAATTAATACTAAGGAAGTTAAGGATTTTTGTACTAGAGAAATAAAACTTTTGTATTCTCATTTAGAATCAGTCCTACCTTTGCTGATGCCTACTCAAATATGGGAAATACTCTAAAGGAGATGCAGGATGTACAGGGAGCCTTGCAGTGTTACACTCGTGCCATCCAGATTAACCCTGCATTTGCAGATGCGCACAGCAATCTGGCTTCGATTCATAAGGTACTACTGTTGACTATTATGCGGGCATGTTAGTGTCTAATGTTTGATTTTAGGAAACTTTTCACCGTCTACTTATTTTCAGGATTCAGGAAATATTCCAGAAGCAATAGCTTCTTACCGCACTGCTCTGAAACTTAAACCTGATTTTCCTGATGCTTATTGTAACTTGGCTCATTGCCTGCAGGTAAGAAATAATGGGCCAATAATGGCCTTTTAACGTTGTAATCACTTTTTCATTGTTTTATGTCATAATCCAGGCCTGACTGTGGAGATGGTAGATATAGATATATAGTAGATAATATATAGATACATTTATAGTATATATATATTTTAGGAGGTATTGGGGATTGAACCCAGGATCTTGTACGTGTGAAGCAGGTACTCAACCACTGAGCTATACCCACCCCGCTTTTTTTTTATTAGAGAAATTGTGAGCTTAAAGAACAGTCATGCATAATGTGCAGAATTCCCATATATCACCCCTCCACCAATAACTTGCTGGAGATAGTATTTTTTAAAAGGTTATCTGATATTACTTTAGGCCAAAGACATGTGAAATGTTAAATCCCTGGGTAGAGTTTTCTGGATAGTAATTCCTTTTTGTTTCCTCTAGATTGTCTGTGATTGGACAGACTATGATGAGAGAATGAAGAAGTTGGTTAGTATTGTGGCTGACCAGTTAGAGAAGAATAGACTGCCTTCTGTGCATCCTCATCATAGTATGCTATATCCTCTTTCTCATGGCTTCAGGAAGGCTATTGCTGAGAGACATGGTAACCTCTGCTTGGATAAGGTAGGGATTCTTTTAGTATACTTGTAAAATAAAACACAGATAAAGAAACTACTCAAATATATGGCTTAATGGATGGTCATAAGGTGAACAGCACCCTGGTTGAGGAGTGAAACTTCGTTAGCATGCCAGAAACCCCTTCCATGTACCCTGTTTTGATCACAACCTCCTCCATTCCATAAGTTGGAATTCTTAGATACTAACAGTAGCCTGATGGTGTTTTCCTTTAAGTTGAAAATGCTTAATGAAGTATTTTTTTAACTTTTTATTTTGAAATACTTTCAAACTTACCTAACAGCTACAAAAATATGAACCCCATATAGAGAACTCCAGCATACCCCTATCCCCCCAAATACCCAGAGCTACCAGTTTGAACATTCTGCTACATTTGCCATATTTCATCTTTCCATCCATCCATCTGTATATCTATCTGTCCATTAATTTTCTGAACACTGAGTATAGGTTGTATATATCATGCTCTTTGAACACTTAGTACTGCCATGTACCTTTCCTAAGAAAAGGATATTTACTTATTTTATCTCCTTAAGCAGAGAAACCATGTTCAAGAAATTGAGCCAGTGGTATAAAGATTATAGTCTATATCCCCATTTTTTCATATGTTCCAATAATTTCCTTTGGGGGCCTTTTCACCTCCATTATTAGGTCCTGTCCAGAATCATGCAGTGCATTTAATTGTCACTGTTTCTCTAGTAGCTTTTTTTTTTTAAATTGTGGGAACATATATACAACATAAAATTTACCATCTCAACCACTCCCACACATAACATGAGATTAATCACATTCACATTGTTGCACTACCTTCACTACCAGACGTTACCAGAATTTTCCCATTATCTCACAAAGAAACCCTGCACCTGTCTGTTACCCCTGCTACCCGCCCCTGGCTACCTATGTTCTAATTTCTGACTCTGAGCTTGCATATTCTGTGATTACCATTGGGCTTAAATACCAAAAATCCAGTAGTACTGGCATATATATTTATCCATGTTGTTACCTTTACCGGAGATCTTTATTTCCTCATGTGACTTTGATGTATTATTTTTTTTAAAAGATTTATTCATTTATTTCCCACCCCCTCCCCACCCCGGTTGTCTGTTCTCTGTGTCTATTTGCTGCGTCTTCTTTGTCCGCTTTGGTTGTTGTCAGCAGCACGGGAATCTGTGTTTTTTTTGTTGTTGCATCATCTTGTGTCAGCTCTCCATGTGGGTTGCACCATTCCTTGGCAGGCTGCACTTTCTTTCTCGCTGGGCGGCTCTCCTTACGGGGTGCACTCCTTGCGCGTGGGGCTCCCCTACGCGGGGGACACCCCTACGTGGCACGGCACTCCATGCGTGCATCAACACTGCGCATGGGCCAGCTCCACACGGGTCAAGGAGGCCCGGGGTTTGAACCGCAGACCTCCCATGTGGTAGACAGACGCCCTAACTACTGGGCCGAGTCCGCCACCTTGATCTATTATTATTCTCTCTTCCTTTCAATCTTCAGAACTCTCTTTAGCATCTCTCTAGAGCTGGTCTAGTAATGATGAAGTCCCTCAGCTTTTATCTGGGCGTTTCTTAATCCCTCCCTCATTTTTGAAATACAGTTTTGCTAGATAAAGAATTCTTGGTGGCAATTTTTTCCTTTCAGCACTTTTAAATATGTGATCCCACTGCCTTCTTACTTCCATAGTTTCTGATAAGAAATTGGCACTTGATCTTAATTGAGGCTCCCTGGTACTTAACATGTTGCTTCTCTTGCAGCATTCAGAATTCTCTCTTTTTCTTTGGCATTTAACAGTTTGATTATAATATGCCATTATGTAGGTCTAATTTGGTATATCCTATTGGAAGTTCATTGAGTGTCTTAGATGCATATGCTCATGTTTTTCATTCAAGTTGGGAAGTTTTCAGCCATTCTTTGAACACTCTCTTTGGGACTCCCACAATATATATATTGATATGCCTGATGAATCCCACAGGTTCCTCAGGCTTTGTTCACTTTTTAAAATTTTTTCTTCTGTCTTTCAGACTAGATGGTTTCCATAGTCATAGATTCATTCTTCTGATAATTCTAATCTATTGAACTACTACTGTGGTTCATATTTTTGATATGTTACTGTGGTCTTCAGCTCTCTTTGGTCCCTTCTCATCGTTTCCCATCTCTCTGTTAATAGTCTCTTTTCCTGATTTCCCTTACTTCTTTGTCTGTGTTTTTCTTTAGCTCTTCAAGCATATTGAGGACATATTAAAAAGTGTTTGTCTGGTCCCCCCCCGCCCCCCCCCCCAGTCTGGGCCTCTTCGTTGATGGTTTGTGATGCTTTAATTATTTCCTTTGTCTGAGTCATTGCTTCCTGTTACTTTGTATGTTTTGTAATCTTTTGTTGAAACCAGACATTTTGATAGTTTAATGTGTTATTGCTAGAATTTAGTATGAGGCATCTGTTTCTTAAGCTTGTATTCAGCTAGGGTTATGACAGCTTTCCTTGCATGTCAGGAGCTATCACACAAAAAGATGAAAGAAAAAAGAAAACACCTTTCCCAGTCTTTGCAGATGGACCTGTGCAAGTGCTCTCTTCCTCAGGGCTTAGCTATACCATGAGTTTAGAGAATAGCTCAAGGCCATAGTGTAGGGACCTCCCCTGATTGTTTCTGTGCATGCGACTTGTCCTGGGCCTGCACATGTTGCCCTAACAATTCCATTTACAAATATACAAATGTCCCCTCTTCCCTACTGTATTAATCAGCCAAAGGGTGATGCACAGTACCAGAGCTTTATTGGCTTATTATAAAAGGTATTTATTTGGGGTAGAAGCTTATGAAACCCTAAAGAGTGATTCACGGTACCACAAGAGGTACTTTCTCACTCAAAGTCTGTTGCCATGTGTTGATGCAAGATGGCAAGCATGTCTACAAGGGTTCAGCCTTCCTCTTCCCTCTTAAGGCTCTGTGGTCCCGGGTTCTTCCCATCTCAGCTGTAGGCTGGCTTAAGGCTTGTCACTTCCCAGGGCTCGTTTCTTTCTGGGCTCAGTTGCTCTGGTCTCTGCTAGGTCAGCTGTAGACTATCAGGCTCATCTTTCTTCCAGGGCTGAGTCTATGGAGCATTCTCTCTTCCTGCTTATCTGCTTCTGTGTGTCTACTGATGTGTGAGAGTCTGTTTTATCAAGCCAAGGGGGCTGAGACTCAATGCTGAGTCGCACTCTAGTGACATGGTTGGATCAGAGTCCTAATCTTAACATGATTTAGTCATACCTCTCAGTTGAATCTAATGCAGTCAAAAAGGTTATCATGCCAGAGAAACCAACCAGTTTACAAACATAATCTATATTTCTTCAAACTGCTATACCTAGGAAACATTTCCTCACTATCCTGGGCACTATACTGTATGTTATACAGCCAAGGCAGCCACGACTTGATTACTCTCCCACAGCATTGTGTAGGACTCTGTAGCTATCTTCTACATGCAGGGCAAGTTCTAGAATGAGCCTACATTAAATGTCCTGGTTCATTCCCACAGGTTACCACCAGAGAGATTGGGCCAGATATATATGCTCCCAGTATATGTATAAGGGTTACTTTGTTCCTTCCAGAACTGGGACCAGAGACCTGCACTGAGCTGACGAGGGGTGGGGAAGGGGCCAGCCAGGGCACCATGGCTTTTTTTCTTGATTTGATGCTTGCCCTGTTACTGCTACTTTAACTTTTTTTACTGGAGCTTTGAGTTTTAAGTGGCCTTTTTCTTGATTCCACACTTACCCTATGTTTGGTTTTTATATCCTCCTTTGAGAGCTAGAGTATTACTTGATCAAAGGTTGAAATTTGCTTGGCAGAATAGATTGGAGAGCTGGGTGTAATTTTGTTTTTTAAAATGCTCCCCTACAGAAACTTCTAAAATGTAGGGTTCATCATGCTCTGTCCACATTGTCTCATTCCTACAAGTTTTAGATTTGCTGGGGGTATTTCATGATCCTCAGGAATAGGTCAAAGTATGAAGCATATAAACTACTATGGTTGCATTAAACTGGCTTCATGAATTAAGTAATGTGCTGTAAGCCAACCTTTCCCAAAAGGTGTGAGGTGTAGATTTTAGGTTGTATTTTAGTCAGTTTGCTTAGATGAAAATGTATATATTAGGCTCAGCTTTACTAACAAGCATTGGATTCTGTTAACAGATTAATGTCCTTCATAAACCACCTTATGAACATCCCAAAGACTTGAAGCTCAGTGATGGTCGACTGCGTGTAGGATATGTGAGTTCTGACTTTGGGAATCACCCTACTTCTCACCTTATGCAGTCTATTCCAGGCATGCACAATCCTGACAAATTTGAGGTAAGAATAGTGTTTATCTAGAACCACTTATTTGTTTTAAAGCAAAACAAAACACAGTGGTGGCTTTGTTGTCCTCATTAGGTGTTAAACCCAGTATCTTCTGGAAATATTAAGGTTATTAAATATATTGTTGCTGTCTTTCAGGTATTTTGTTACGCCCTGAGCCCAGATGATGGCACAAATTTCCGAGTGAAGGTGATGGCAGAAGCCAATCATTTCATTGATCTTTCTCAGGTAGGCGAAAATAACACTTCTAACTTGTTATTTTGAGCAAATATTGAATATGTAACTATGAGTGTATAGTTTGAATTTTTGATGTTAAGTCTTAAATATCAACTACTACATAAGGATAATTGTTTTTATTTCCTTGGCTATTTATAATTATAATTGGCTTTGGCTGAGTTTGCACATGGAATGAAAATGTATTAAATTTGTGTGCTTGGATGTATAACTTTTCTGGGTATTAAGCTAACATTTATGACAGTAGGCGTTTTATAAATAGCAACTGAATAAATGCAGTAAAATAGTGGCTTAGAAGAAGAGGTCACTTACGGAAAATGACTACTGTGGTTCATCTACTTTTGTGGGCCTTTGCCTTTGGTTATTTTTATTTCTATATTTTCTCTGCTGCTATTTCCTCTAGGTGCACATATATATTTTATGATAAATTAAGATAGAAACTTGGGGAATTAATTTACTGAGGATGTAGACAAGAGTTTTTCCTTTAGACTGTATTGGCCACTGTGGTGACTAATAGAGATAATATGCAATATATAGTAATATGGGAATCATTGAAGTCCTAGTAGAAGGGTTGTGAGACTTATTTAATAAATAGTATGCATCAACATCTTTTGTAGTATAGCTGTTACTTCAGAAATATGCCTGATCATTTTTTATGTATTTTGGGGCTCTTTGTGACTATAAGCATACCACCCTCTACCTCTGAGGCCGTCAGGGACTCACTGCCTACTGACTGAAGTCTAAACTTTTCAGCATGGCCTTCAAACCCTTCCCAGGTTGATTACAACCTTGTTTCCCAGTACTCTCACCAATCATTTACACTTATGTATATACCCAATACCAAATATAAATGAACTCACAATTTATGAATCTACCTGGCTTTTTATTCATACTGTTCTCCACGAAGATAGTATTCTATCAAACTCTTATTTATTTTTGAAAGTCCATTTCAACTATCAGTTCCTCTTTGAAGCCTTCAATCCAAAAGTAAACATTCCTTCCTGTGTTCTGTTTGTGTAATGTTTCAAGCTCAGTTGTCTGACACTTAACCATATTTCTGCCCTATTAATATAGTTAATTTGTGTTTTTATCACTTTTCCATCTGGGGAAATGTGGATTCCTTTTAATGCTATTAAAACAAGTTGAATTCATCTGAAATTACACATAGCAAATCATTTTTTCTTATTCCATAGATTCCATGCAATGGAAAAGCAGCTGATCGCATTCATCAGGATGGAATACACATCCTTGTAAACATGAATGGTTATACCAAGGGTGCTCGAAATGAACTCTTTGCTCTCAGGCCAGCTCCTATTCAGGTAAAGGAATTAATAATAATTACTCACAATGTGCATCCAACTAAAAAGACAGTGATGTCTTTCCTCTGGTTAACTGGCATTTGAAACAATAGAGTAGACATACTTGACTTTATAAATGCCTAGGGACAAAATTTTGGGTGTAGAACACAATGCCTACAGGTAGATGAATACAGGTAGATGCAATTCCTGGTTAGTTATAAACAGTTGCTCTATCTTGCAAATTGGAAAACATTTTCACAGTTAGAAGATTGTGACCTGGTTAGTCTAAAATACTACTTGATTGCTCTCAGATAAAGATGTCAACCTTCTTCCCTTCACTCATTTATTCATTTAAGGTTGGAGCCATTTCATGAAGGTTCTTAATCAGTTTTTAGTCTAATTTTTTTTTTTTTAAGGCAATGTGGCTGGGATACCCTGGGACCAGTGGTGCGCTTTTTATGGATTATATCATCACTGATCAGGAAACTTCACCAGCTGAAGTTGCTGAGCAATATTCTGAGAAACTGGCTTATATGCCCCATACTTTCTTTATTGGTGATCATGCTAATATGTTCCCTCACCTGAAGGTAGGCAGAATAAAATGCTATGGGGGGATTGGGGAATTTCAGAAAACCATGGTTGTTTATTTCCTTTCTAGTGTTTGTATGCATCCTAAAAGACATGTCTGAAATTTTTTCCATTAGAAAAAAGCAGTCATTGATTTTAAATCCAACGGACACATTTATGACAATCGGATTGTTCTGAATGGCATCGACCTCAAAGCATTTCTTGATAGTCTACCAGATGTGAAAATTGTCAAGGTCAGAGCTTAGTCAATACTGTTAGAAAAGTAAAGGTAACTTCTTTTGGGATCTTTTTCCTAGTGATGCATTTTGTGACTTTTTTTTTTTTAGATGAAATGTCCTGATGGAGGAGATAATGCAGATAGCAGTAATACAGCTCTTAATATGCCTGTTATTCCTATGAATACTATTGCTGAAGCAGTTATCGAAATGATTAACAGAGGCCAGATTCAGATAACAATTAATGGATTCAGTATTAGCAATGGACTGGCAACTACCCAGGTGAGGAGAATAATTGTCAGGACCATAGTATGTACCACCAAGTATGCATTTATCTCCTTTAGACCTCTTAATCATTAATTTTAGATGAACGAATGAGCTCAGTGGAAATTGGTATCCTACATAGGTCTGTCTGATTTTAAGTCTCGTGGATTCCATCAGCAGGTTATTTAATAAGAGTCTGTTGTGTTAATACATTGTTATTCCCTGCCTGTGGCTTTAGTCTCTTATCAATAGTGGACTATCTGTAGGCACCGTCCAGTTTCTTGCTTTTGTAAGCCATGCTTTCTCTGGCTAAATTCTACTTATCTTTTTAAAAAAAATTTTTAAATTTCAAATTTTTATTTTTTTTATCCCTCTCCCTGCCCAAGATGGCTCCCTTGTCTGCTCATTGTTTTTGCTCGTTGTCTGCTTGTCTGCCTGCTCTTTTTTTCTTTAGGAGGCACCAGGAACCGAACCCAGGATCTCCCATGTGGGAGGTGGGTACCCAACTGCCTGAGCCATATCTGCTTCCCTCTACTCAGCTTTAAGAATTTAAGTTCAGTTAGCTCTTTCAGGAATTTATTCCTGTCCTTATTCCTGCCTCTCACACTCCTACATCATTGGTTCCTGTCTAATATGCTTTTGTAATATTTGGAATATTTCATTACATTGGGTACAACGTACTATAATTTCCTGTGTTTGTATCCTCCACTGAGTTGAATTTCTTTAGGGGCCCATGTCTTAATCACAGTAATGTTGTATATCCTCACTAAATATATATTGCCTGCATAAATAAGTGAATATGTAGAATATATAACTCTGTCATGAGGTTGTAAGTCAAGGGTCGCTAGCCTCTAGGAATTAAAGTTTTGTTGGAATGTCCACACATCATGGAATAGTTACATAAAAGTGTAAGATAGTACTCAAGTATGTGGGAATGGTATGATAAGACTCTTGCATATTGTATACTGTAGAACCTCAGAAATAGTGATGAGGGGAAGCATTTCAGGGAAAAGAAACCACCTTGAGGATTAGCTTTGAAGAGTGGGTGAGATTTAGAAAAGGATACTTCAGTCATAAAGAATAAGCAAAAGCTTACTGTTGGATTATTAATAGGGCTGGGGATTTTTGTTTGTTTTTGAGGTATTGGGGCCCAGGTATTAAACCTGGGACCTCGTATATGGAAAGCCAGTGCTCAATCACTGAGCCACATTGGCTCCCCTGAGTTGTTTTTTTTTTCATTTGTTTTGCTTGTTGTTTGTTTTGGATTTTTTAGGGAGCACCAGGAACTGAACCCGTTAGTTCCCGTATGGGAAGCAGGTACTCAACCGCTTGAGCCATATCTGCTCCCATTAATAGGGTTTTGAGGAGCCTTTTTTGACTAGAATGAAAAGTATCATAATGCAGTCTTCTCCCCACCCCCAAAATTTAAGATAATGCTCTAAGCTTTTTTCCTGTTTTTAACTTAATATATGAGTATTTTCTCTTACAGTTAACGATATTATGAACATTTTCTCATATTAGAGTTCAGTGACGTGACTTTTCATCTTATGGGTTCTATTGATTAAAAAGCTACCTTGACTTTACATATAGTCATCATAATCTTTTCCTTGTTCTAGATCAACAATAAGGCTGCAACTGGAGAGGAGGTTCCTCGTACCATTATCGTAACTACCCGTTCTCAGTATGGGTTACCAGAGGATGCTATTGTGTACTGTAACTTTAATCAGTTATATAAAATTGACCCTTCTACTTTGCAGATGTGGGCAAATGTGAGTATCCATAGATTCATTATGGATATTTAGAGACTAGATTATATGGGCCATCTTGCCAAAGCTGGCTCTTCTATCCCCATTCAGGAGCTGTTGGGCTCTTTTATAATCTGGAAAAGAGTTATAGATTTTCCAGCCATTTTTGATTTCTCCTTCCAGTTTCTAAACACCGTATCATGAACCTTTAAAAAATTTACATATTCAGAGTGTCCATTCATCTAAACCAGGTATCAGCAAACCTTTTCGTTTATGACCCGATGGTAGATATTTTCTCACATCTACTCTGTTCTGTAATTGTAGAAGCACCATGCACAATATGTAAGTGAATGAGCATGACTGTGTTCCAGTAAAATTGTATTTATAAAGACAGGTAGCCCCTAGGTTGTAGTTTGCCAGTCTCTGTTTAAACTGATGGCAGAAGCTTTCATATGCATCTTACTATGTTTAACATTCTTGGAATATTGCAGAGTTGTAACCGGGAAAGAAATGATTTCTATTCATTTCCCTATCAGTCAGTTCATTAGACTGCTGTGCATAGGCAGGACTCTGATTATCCTAATCTTTGCTACCCATAACTGGCTCTTATTCTGTAGAGCTAAAATGACTTGTCTTATCTTCAGATAATCTGGGGTTAATATCTTGGTTGACATCTTTTTTTTTACTTTAAAAAATTTTGAAATATATTCAGACTTACAAAACAGTTGAAAAAATATTACATACTCCATGCAGAGAATTCCATCATACCCATGCTGCCTCCAGATTCCCCAGATCTACCAATTTTGACATATTGCCACCTTTGCTATATCATTCTCTCATCAATCTGTCATCTATCTTACCTATCTCCCAAACGTTCGAGAGAAGGTTGCACACATCATATTCCTTGAATACATGATAATTGCATGTACATTACTTACAAACAAGGATAGTCACTTTGGTAATCACCTTAAGTGCATTTATCAGTTTCAAGAAATTTATCATCAATATAAAGCTTACATTCTATAGTCTGAATTTTTCATATAATGTCCTTGTGAGCCTTTTCTCCCCCATTCTTAGATCCCATCGAGTATAGACTGTTGCATTTAATTGCCATTATCTTTTTAGTGTATCTTTCTTTTTTTTTAATTGTGGAAACTTGTATGTAAAATAAATCTTACCATCTTAGCCCCTCCCAAGCATACCATTCAGTGGTATTAATGACATTCACATTGTTGTGCTACCCTCATAATCATCCATTACTATAACTTTCCTTTACCCCACACAGAAACCCTGCCCTCATTTTGCATTAACTCCCCATTATCCCTGCCCCCCACCTCTGATAACCTGTACTCTACTTTGTTTTTATGAGTTTTAATTAAAATTTGACATTCTAAATCTATGACATTCTTGTTTGCTTTCCTACCAATGTAACAACTTCAGTAGCACATACAAATTATGTTCCTATACCCTTCTCCCCCCGCTTTTGTAATTCTTGTCACAAATTATATCTTTATATGTAGGTCCCAAACCATTGATTTATTGTTAGTTTATACATTTGCCTTTGAGATCCTATAGTGGAGTTATAAACCAAAACTATAATAGTACTGGTATTTATATTTACCCATGCCCATTATCTTTACTGGGGATCTTTATTTCTTCATGTGGCTTCAGTCATTTTTCTTTTCAAACTGCACAACTTCCTTTAGCAATCCTCATAGGACCAGTCTAGTGGTGACAACTTTTGTTTATCTGGGACTATCTTAATCTCACCCTCATTTTTGAAAGACAGTTTTGCTGAATGTAGAATTCTAGGTTGGCAGGTTTTTACTTTTGGCACTTTAAATATGTTTTACCACTGCCTTCGTGCCTCCATGATTACCAATGAGAGATTGGCACTTAATCTTATTGAGGCTCCCTTGCATGTGACATGCTGCTTTCTTTCCTCTCATAGTTTTCAGGATTCTCTATCTTTGGCATTCGACAGTTATGGCACAGTGTGGGTCTTTCTGGGTTTATCCTATTTGGAGTTCTTTGAATGTCTAAGATGTATATATTCATGTCTTTCATTAAGTTTGGGAAGTTTCCAGCCATTACTTCCTGTACTGTTCTCTCTGTCCCTTTCTTCTCCCTCTGGTACTCCCACAGTGCCTGTATAGGTATTCTTGATGGTGTCCCACAGGTTCTTAGTTTCTGTTATCTTTCCTTCATTCTTTCTGTTCTTCATACTGGGTGATTTCCATCGTCTTTTCCTTTTTCTTTTTTTCTTTTCTTTTTTTCCATTGTTTTATCTTCAAGTTCTGGATTTATTCTTCTGTCATTTCCAATCTTCTATTGAACTGACAGAATTGTAGAGAATTTTAAAATTCTGTTATGCTGGTCTTCAGCTCTGTTTGGAACCTTGTCATCATTTCCATCTCTCTTGATATTTTCTTTGTGTGCATCTGTTGTTTTCCTGATTTCCTTTAATTCTTTGTCCATGTTTTCCTTTAGCTCTTTAGCATATTTAGGAAGATTTTGCTCTTTCTCTTTCTCTTTTCCTTCCTCCCTCCCTTCCTGTTTTTCCTTCTTTTCAGTGGGTTTACAGAAAAATTATGCATAAAATACCAAGTTCCCATATACCACCATATTATTAACACTTGTATTAGTTTAGTGTGTTTGTTACAATTCATGGAAAAACATTTTTATAATTGTACTGTTTAGTCTGTTTATAGTAGCGTTCACTGATAGGACTTTTTTTTTTAAGTTTTTGTCTGGTTTGCCCCAGGTCTGGCCCTCCTTGTTGATGGTTTCTAATATTCTCCTTGCCTGTGCTGTCACTTCCTATTTCTTTTGTATGTTTTGTAATCTTTTGTTGAAACCTGGACATTTTGATATTTTAATGTGTTATTGCTAGAATTTAGTCTGAGGCATCTGTTCTTTATGCATATATCCAGCTAGTGTTATAACAGAACTTTCCTTGGATACCATGAAATAAAAAAAGGAGGAGGAGGAGGAGGGATAAAAGAAAATACCTTTCTCAGTCTTTGCAGATTGACCTCTAGGAGTTCTTTCCTTTGGCAGTTATCCATACAGTGAATTTAGAGAGTAGCTCAAGGCCAAAGCTTCTTGTCCTATGACCCTAGAAATTCCACCATTTATAAGAATAAGTTTCCCCTCTTCCCTAGGAAATAGTTTTCTCACTGTCCTGGGTACTGCACTGTTTGTCTTATAACCAGCATTCCCTAGCCCCAGGCAGCTATGACTTGACTTCAACAGCACTTTTGTAGGAGAGTTCTGTGAGCTGCTTTCTGTACCCAGGGCAAGTTCTTGGACAGCAAGCCTGTGATAAGTGTCCTGGTTTGGTCCCTCAGATGCCACCTGAGAGATTGGGCCAGGCATACCCAGTATGTGCAGGAGGGTTACTCTGCTCCTTCCAGAATTTGGACAAGGGATCTGCAGTGGGAGCACAAGGTGACTCCTCAGCAAGCTGGTGAGGTGATGGGGGAGGGGCCAGCCAGGGCACCATGAGTTCCTACCACTTTTAAGTTGTATTTTTCTTGATTCGGCGCTAACCTTGTTACTACAGTCCTTTAACTGTTTTATGGAGCTTTGAGAAAGATTTTCTGCCAGTTCCTGCTGCTTGTTCAGAGCCTCTATTGGGGAATAGGACTCTGAAGCTTCTCACTCAGCCATCTTGATTAGGGCTTCTATTTTGGTTGATTTTTATTTTTTATTCCTAGTTAATATCTATTTGCTTTTTCTTTAAGTAGAGGGGAAGGTAGAGATGAGGCAGATGATGTGGAGATAAGGAGGAATAAATCCTTAATTCTAAGTGTTCAAAGCTCTCAAAACCAAAAGCTTTATCTTAGTTTGTGGCAAATATATTTGGCGGCAAAACATGTCCTGAACTGACATAGGCTTTTTATTGTCTTTCTGTTATCTCATTTCGTATGAATATTCCTACATCTTGATGCATAAAACACTAACATGTTTGTCTACATGGAATTGCAGTTGAAGGTTTTATGTAATACATATGCCCTGTACTACTCTTTAAAAATTCTCATGGCTTTTAGAGAAAATTTTGAATGTAAACCTCTGTTCATTGAGTAGTAAAGCAATGTTCAGGAAACTATGGCCCACAGTAAATCCAACCCACTGCCTGTTTTTGTAAATGAAGTTTTATTGGAACACGGACAGCTATTTTTCCCCATAATGTCTGTGGCTGCTTTTGCACAACACTGGTAGAATCGAGCAGTTATGGCAGAGTCCATGTGTCCACAAAATCAAAAATATTTTCTATCTGGCCCTTTACAGAAAACGCCCACTGACCTCTCCTTTAGATAAAGTTCAGCAAGTGTGGGCTGACTTTGTTGTGTCATGGTTGGGGATTTAAAATTGAAATGGAAAATTCCTATCTCTTTGACAGAGACTTCTGCCATTATCAATTCTCATAAGATATAGCTCCCTCAGATTTTGCAGTTAATAACTTGTTCAGTGTTTCCAACATCGGGCTTTCTCTGATGTCTCTTTGGGAACAGCTTAAGTAGAGGAGGGACCTATTCAGGTGATCTATTTCATCTATGTGAGAAAAAGACTTAAATTCAAAGTAGGCTACTATTTGGATGAAAAGAACAGAGTGTGGTAGAATATTAAAAACCTATGGACACTTTTGTTGAGAAGGGCACATCTGCTATCAGTAATTATTTTATTTTCTGTATTTTAGATTCTAAAGCGTGTTCCCAATAGCGTGCTCTGGCTTTTGCGGTTTCCAGCTGTAGGGGAACCCAATATTCAACAGTATGCACAAAACATGGGCCTTCCCCAGAATCGTATAATTTTTTCACCTGTTGCTCCTAAAGAGGAACATGTCAGGAGAGGCCAGCTGGCTGATGTTTGCCTGGACACTCCACTCTGTAATGGGCACACCACAGGAATGGATGTCCTCTGGGCAGGGACACCCATGGTGACTATGCCAGGTGAGTTGATGATAAATCATGGTAATCTTTCTTATGTTTTGTTAACATCTCCTTTGCAGGAGACAGTTTCAGGTGAAATCGCCTATGCTAGAAGCAACATTTAGAGCAAGATGATAGAAAATGAGATTTGTTCAAGTTTGAACACTTGACTCTTGTCCTCATCTGCATTGTGTAGATGCGTGACATCAATAAAATGAATAAGCATGTGCTACTTACATTCTCAATTAATGGTTTCCTTTCTTAATACAGGAGAGACACTTGCTTCTCGAGTTGCAGCTTCCCAGCTCACTTGCTTAGGTTGTCTTGAGCTTATTGCTAAAAATAGGCAAGAATATGAAGACATTGCTGTGAAACTGGGAACTGATCTAGAATAGTAAGTAAACTTTTCCATGAACAAATAAGCAAAGAAATCAGGAATATTTAGGGAGAATATAGCTGTTATAAAATGAAACCATAAAACAAGGATAATATAAAATAGGTGAATTAGTTTTATGATTCTTGGATGAGAGAAAAAGTTTGTAAATTCTCATAAAGAGGAGTGATCATTAGGTTTTACTACGTAAAGAATAAATGGCTGAATTTTTAAAAATCAAGAAAATTAAAAGGCAAATGAAAGTTTTTTCTCATGTCAAAGTATTAACAATCTTGCTATGTAAAGACTGGCGAACATTTAAGTTTAAATCCCTAATAGAAAAATGAACAAGGAAATGACCAGATAATTCACTGAAGCAGAAATTAAGGTGGTTAACAAGAAAAATCTTCAACCTTTCTTTAGTAGAAATGCAAAGTAAAATAACATTGAGTTATACTTATTATTTGCCTATAAAATAAGATTTTTATTATGATAATAATGGTGAAGGAGCATTGAGAAATGGGGATTAATGATAGTAGTACGTACTTACCTTACAGGGATGGTCTACGGATTGAAAGAGGTATTCCGTATAAAGCACTTAGAATTGTTCTTGGTGCATACATAATAAACATCTAACAGATTTTAGCTATTTATGTATTATTTTCAGAATTTTCTCTATTGAACATATGCATCTAAGAAAAATGAGTGAAGATTTTGAACAAGCATTAAAAAAATTAAGGTTCTTGATTTCTAATGACACAGGAAAATGCTTGTACCCTAGTATTTTATAATCAGTGACAAAAATTTAGTGGGTATATCTTTTTTTAATTATACCTTTTCTTTTTAGTGGGGTTCAGGCAATTTTTTCCTAACTTTTTGCTGTGAAAAATTTCAGTTCATAGTAAACACATATCTACCACCCAGACTCTACCCTTTGTTACTTGCTTTATCACAATAGATACTTGCTTTATCACATCTCTTCCAATTATTTATTCCTTTATCAACCCATCTTACTTTGATTTATTTCAAAGTAAATTGTAGACAGTACTTTCTCCTAAGTACTTCAGAATGAATATTTTTAGAGTTCAATATTTGCTTCTTTTTTCTTGATGCAGAATTTATATGCAGTGGAATGCACAAATCTTAAATGACCCAATTCAGTGAATTTTGAGAAATATCTTTGTAACGCAGACTCCTACCAAGATATACAACATTACCATCATTACTCCAGAAAGTTCCCTCGTGCCCCTTCTCAGTCCCCATCCCTACCCCACAGAGACAACCACTGTTTTGAATTTTTTTCTCAACGTAAATTAGTTTTGTCTTTATAGAACTTTATATAATGGACCCATACAATATGTACTCTATAAAGGCTTCTTTCACTTAGTCTATTTTTGAGATTCATCCATGCTATTGGCTTGTATTGGTAGTTTTTATTGCTAAGTAGTATTCCATTGTATGGATGTACCACAGTTTAACCATTCTTCTATTGATATACTGAATTTTAAAAAATGGAACAGATGTATTTTTATTTGAAAAGCAGCATTAAAATGGTCATAGTTGGATTGAGGCCAAAAGATTGACACAGCAATTTCACTAGTTCTGTCCTGGCAAACATGAAAACAGCTTTTTTATTATTGCTTTTAAAAATGCACAGGAATCTTCTACTTCTGCTTCTAAAGTAGTCTCTTTTTAAGAACAATCTCATGACAAATAATATGTCTAGAAGGGAAGTATAGAGAGAATTCTTCCCCTTTTGTTCCCAGAAGAATTCATTGATTGGTTCTGTACCGAAATAAGGAAAAAAGCAGTAAATTCTTCTGTAATCTTGGTATATTAGGACACCTGCTATTATATCTAAATAATTGTCCTGGTTCAAGTATAAGTATCTATGGCAGTAGATATCTTGCATTTCTTTCCCCCTTGAGTGTTTTCTCCTTTCATTAAAACCTTCATAAACTATATACCTCGTTTTCTGTCTGTGCCTTCATGATTATAAATGACGCTTTCAGGAACATCTTTGTGTGGGCATTGTCTGCATCTCTAATTCTTTTGAATAGATTTACATTCTAACCAGTAGCACATAGGAATAGTCGTGTGTCATGCCAATTCTTGTTTTTATTTTAAAGGTAGAAATGAGATGAAATGGAGAAAATATGGTATCCCTTGGTTATACTTGTCTAGGACGGAACTAAGTTGTTTCAGAGGGTGTGAGAGTGTGAGGGTGAACTCCATTATAAATGATTTGTCAAAGATTATGTTAGCCATGACCCTTTTTCGGCACTGAGGTGATTGGGGTAAATAAAAAAAAAAGCAGCATGAATTTTGGTCATGTAGTTTACCACAAAAGTGACTAGGTATTTTATGGGGTCTCATTCTGAGTTTCTGCTCTTAATTTGTAAACTTGACTTTTTTTTTTTTTTAATTACCCAGCCTGAAGAAAATTCGTGGCAAAGTCTGGAAACAGAGAATATCTAGCCCTCTGTTCAACACTAAACAGTACACAATGGAACTAGAGCGGCTCTATCTACAGATGTGGGAGCATTATGCAGCTGGCAACAAACCTGACCACATGATTAAGCCTGTTGAAGTCACTGAGTCCACTTAAATAAAGACCGTATGCACAGGAGAATTACCCCTCTACCCTGAGCCTCAACCCTCTGGGGGAAAGGGAACTAGATACATACTTTTCACGTATCTGTACAGTACCATTTTGCAGACGGGTGACACATAATAGTAATAGAATAGCACAGCCAGATTTGCTTCCTGCATGATAGGGAGAGATGCAAGAGATGGGAAACTACTGTTCCACGAGGAATCTCCATAGAATATTGCAACAACCAGGTGGTGCATAGGCCTGGAAGGTCTGATCTCCCTTGGTCTTCCATGGGATAGTTAGTATGGAGGGGAGATAGAGATTGTCCAGCCATTTTGTGATTCCATGGATTGAATGAGTCTTCTCTGAATTAATTTTTCTTTATATTTTGGGTATTGGAGCTTTTAAAAAACGTTTGGTTTCAGGTATTTTTATTCATGTGAAGTATATATGATTCTCTTGAGATAAGGTTTTAAGCTAAAATGTTGCTCCTTGTTTTAGTTTCTGAGCTATACAGATTATAGGGGACTTTGCTGGTGTAGTCTTTTTATAGGTTTTATAAACCACTTAAGCCTATATCAGTCGTTTTAGTATCTTACCTAATGTTTGGAGCTATCAGTGCTTTGTGGTTTAGATAACCCAATGTATTTTCTGGTCCATTTCCCATTTCCTTCTCCCTCTTCCACTTTAAAATTTCTCCTGTAGCTCAGCTAACAAAACCAAGTCTGACTCAAAACATCCCAGAGTGTTTATCTTAAACACGTCATCTGGTGCCAAATGAAAATTCTTAGGAGTGATTGATTATTAATGATGAAAGGTGCAGTCATGATACTGTCATTGATTATAATATAGTTTGTTTTTTTGCCTTGTTTTGATCTATTTCACCAGTGTTTTATCTTCGACTGCCCCTTCTATGCTGCTTCCAAAGTGATAGTGTGTGATAAGATTTTTACCTTCCTTTCTAAAGTTTTTTTTTTAAGTGAGTCCTGTTCTTCCTATTTCTTTCAGCAGAAATGAAATCCCAGGTAAGTATAAGTATTCAAATATTCAATCAATAAGTCATAGTTATCTCCAGTACATTAAATAATGTTCATCAAAAAACCTGTTATCTCATAGGGAAAAAGCTCTGAAGGACTTCTTTCTGTGTGTATACAGTAATTATTTTTTCAGACCTTCTAGGATATTATATAATGACTGTCTACTGGACTTGGTCTTGAAGCCTGTCTGGATTCAGCCTCAATAGTAGTGGCTGCACTGCTACTTGATTTGGAGTACAAAGTAGACTTTAGCCCTCCTGGAGCTTGAGGTCTTGGTCTTTAAAACCATAGGAATAAAATTATTGAATTTCAACAAAGGATCGAGGGCTTGAGGCTTAAACAAGCCAACATATGAATATATGTTTGGCTTGCTATCCTGCACTTAGCTATCCAGTAACATAATTTTTTGTCTGCTACTAGTGTTCTAGATTACAATGTCTTTCCAAAGCGCTGAGGCAGTGCACCTATTCTGTAGTTGCAGCTGATGCCTGAATGTATCCTAGCTGACAAATTATTAATAAGAACTTGAATTTCTGAAAGATTCTTACTGCTGACCAAAATCTGAGCAAGGAGTCTCAAATGTAATTCTTAACCAGAATTACATATCAATGAACTGTGTACCTTTTCACAATGTAAATCAAGAAACATCAGTTGAGAGATTTCTTAATTTATTTTCTACCTGATTGAAAAGTCAAAGGTTGCCGGCATGGTTGCAGATAAACTGATGTTTGAAGTTCACCAAACTACTTAATGTGGAACGTAAGAGTATACTTCCAGTGCCCTCAAGGCTGTGAGTGATATTACAGCCATTTCACATAGCACATCATTCCTCCTATAGGGATGAACTTTTTCCTGGCACGAAAAGTAGCCGCTCTGGTTGAAGCTTTGCTTATTGTAACAGGCTTTTGTTTCCAGGTAACATGTCTGTGGAACACTTAATTCTGAATAGAGATATAGATATTACTGGAAACTAATTGTTTTTTTCTATTATACTCTGTCAAAAAAGTAAAACATTTAAATTGTGCTACAGAAATCCAGATGTTGTCTTGCGAACTTTAATAAATGAATGATTTCCCCTTAATGTGGCTGCTGATGTGTTTTGTATTCCATTATATTAAGTGTTGGACTGAAGATTATGGTCATTCAGTGATTAAACATATATTTGAACTGTACCAAACAGCATAAAAGGACCAGATTTCCCTATTACAGCTATGATATTAGGAATTATTTTGCTTTCTTAGCCAATTTTGGTGGGATGGGGTTTGGTTAAGAAACATTCAGAGAACAAACAAAGCAAGTGATTCCCAGAGATACAAATTTCTCAGAGATATAAATGGGAAGTTATTCTTTTCAATAAAATTTCAAGTAATTTACTTGCCAGCCTCAGTGGGTTGTGACCCTCAAGGCCTTAATGTGGACTATGTCTCCTAAAAGATGGTGTGGGAAGAAAAGTGCTCAGTAGCCTACTTTCCTCCACCTTCTTTCCTCTTTTATTAAAATCTGAAACAGTTATTTCCAGTCTAATTCAGTTCCTTCAGTCTAAAGGTGTTGCTTGCATACCTCGAAAAAACTTTTATAACTTCTGGATTGCCCATTTTAAGAGTATCCCGTTCCTAATCCCCTCTTAACTTGAAGCATATTCCCGTTAATATTTCATAGCTAACATTTGGGTTCTTTACCCACACTTCTGAGGTGCAGTTATGTAACCCCACATTGTATAGATCAGGGAACGTACATGCAGAGGCTTATTTGCAAGTTTGTGGTAGATAAGGTTATAATTATGCTTGTTTTATCCAATTTCCTATCAACTTGGAAAGTACCTTTAATAAGTAGGCAGTTTGGTTAAGAGCCTGGGTTTTGGCTTTGGGATTCCCATTTGAATCCCAGTTCTGCCACTTTCTAGCTGTGTGATCTCTAAAATGAGAATGCTAACATTACTTTGTAATGTGTCTTACAAAGATTAATCCCACATAAAACACGGGGCTACAAACGCTAAAAAATTATCTTCAAATGCAGGGATGATCCGTTGGACAATCGCTTAAATTATCAAATGTATGGTTGCCAGAGAAACGGGCACAACCTAGGAAGAATTTGCTTACCCCTTCAATGTTTTTCTTCGTGTTCAGAGAGAGTGCCAAGAAGCTTCAGGGTCGACAGAATGGAGGAATAAAATATGGACTAGAGTGGATTTACTGATATTCTACTATAAAACTACCGTGATGAGTAATAGAAGAAACTTTAGCATCAAGGTGGAGAAAGTGGCCACAGTAGTTGCTGAGGGCAGGGAGAGGGAAGAAGAGGTGATGTGGGGGCATTTTTGGGATTTTGAGTTGTCCTAAATGATATTGCAGGGTCAGATGCTGGACTTTATATATCCTGCCATAACCCACCGAATGTACTGGGGGAGAGTGCGAACTACAGGGTAAACTATTATCTATGTAGTGCAGCAGTGCCCCAAAATGTGTTCACTAAGTGCCATGAGTGTGCCACAATGATGGGGGAGGTGGTTGGTGTGGGAGGAGTGGGCTGGAGGTTTTGGGGGGTATACGGGAACCTCATTTTTTAATGTAACTTTTTTATGTGATGTATATATCTTCAAAAAAATACAGTTTACAAAAATGTGGGGGAGTGGGGAGTGGGTTATATGGTAAAAGATAAAAAAGCTTCAAGTAATCTCCCCCTCTATCTCCATTGATGGAGTTGTCCTGTCCTCCCCAGCACCCACCTTCGTAGGGTTCTGGAAACAAGCGTCATAGTTCACTGTTGCTAGACGCTGTTGGATCGCTCCCTTGCTCTTAGCTAGGGTCCTAGGTGGCCGTCCCCCGCTCGCCTCGCTTGCCAGGAGTTATTTGGAGAGCAGGCAGACTTTGAAGTTGGGCGATTCAAGCAAGGAACGGGGCTCATTTACCGAAGTTCTCTCACAAAGATAAAACTTCCTTACAGAAAACAGCTTGCTTTTCCCATGTCCCTTAAAAAGTTTAGTTAGGGGTCTTTTTTCCACAGAAACTGACTCTGGTCCCCAAGCTCTGCGTGGAATGGCGCTTTTGAGGCAAATAAGCAACAAACCGTTGAAGTGGTAGACCATTCTGGAAGCACTGCAGCTAGGCGCCAAGTTTAAGTTCATAGCCGCGAAGTTTAAACTCACCTGAAGACCTCGCTGTGATAGGTGGGTGCAGGGAGGGCGGGAACACGTCAGTTCCTGCCTCCTGCTGGGCTTCTGGCTCTATAAAAGCACCCGTGCCTGGCGTCCCTCACAGTTGCTCTGGCTCGCACACCTCCAACGTGTAGTCGGAGGTGAGCGAAGAGTGAAGGAGGGGAAGGAGGACTAAACAATCGGCCTCACCTCTGGCTACAGGAGGAGGTAAGGTGACTGGAGGGACACTGGTGGACACTGAAATGATCATTCTGGTTAAGCAGATTTAAACTCAGAGCTGCCATGTATCTTGGACTCTGACGGGCCATGAACCTGGCACCTGAGATTTAGACAATCTTTTCAGAAGAAAAAACGTTGTTCTTTTAAGGGGAGAATGGAGAATGGGGAGGTGACAATTCCTCCCGGGGCGTGAGATGGTGGGTGGGTGGACAGGCCAAGGCCTGAGGGGTGGAAGACCGGCTAACCCCATGGGAGCAGGGCATGGGGCCCGTTGAAGTTAGATAGAGGCCTGGGGTGGGGGTGGGGGGCGGGGGGAGTGTGTCGAGGCCTGATCCGTGGAACATTGGCAGGCAGTGGGAGGAGGGGGTGGAGGGAGGTGGAAGGAGGGGCGTGAGAGGAGTGGAGGTCTGAGGGGGGAATGCGGGGGTGAGGTGTGGGAGGGTGGAGGGTGGGAGGAGGTCTGAGGTGTGGAGGTGCCATCGAGGCCTGATTGGCAGAAGACGGACTGGCGGCGTGAGGCTGGGGTAGAGTAGAACGGAGGTTGGACAGAGTTGTGGGGGAGGGTCAGGCTGGAAAGGTGCTGGTGTGAGGCAAGAGTGTGGATATGTGTGTAAGAAACCTGATTGGTGGAAGACCGGCGGCGGCGTGAGGTGGAGTCCTGGGATGTGGAGCCCTGAGGAGGACTGGAAGTTGAATAGAGGCATTGGCGGGAAGAGAACTGATTGGTGGAAGCCCGGCTGGGCATGAGGCAGGAGAGGGGGATGGAGGCCTGATTTGTGGAAGACTGACTGCGGTGGGGGAGGGGGGAACCAGGGGAAAAATGGAGGCATGGGGAGGGTTGGAGATCAGGTGGGGGTGTGGGGGGCCATAGAGGCCTGGTTGGTGGAAGATGGGCTGGTGGCGTGAGGCGGGAGTAGGGCTATTGGAGGTTTGGTTGGTGGAAGACCAGCTGGCGGCAAGTTGGGAGTAGCGGGGTGGAGGCCTGGGGATGAAGGTGGTTGGATAGAAGCTTTGGCAAGAAGAAAACTGATTAGTGACTGTGAGGCAGGAGTTGCTGGGGTGGAGGCAGGATCCATGGAAGACCAGCTGGGGGCAGGAGTAGAGGGTAGAGCCCTGATTGGTGGAAGACGGTTGGGCGGGATTAGGGGATGAAGGCTTGATTGGTGGAAGACTGGTTGGGGGTGGGATTAGAGGGTGGTGGAGGTCTGATTGGTGAAAGACCGGCTAGGAGTGCCACCTGATACGTGGAGTCCTGGGGAGGCACGACCGTTAGGTGCCGATGTGGGGGAAGGTAGAGACCTGATCAATGGAAGACGGGCTAGTGGCGGGAGTAGAGGAGAGTGGAGGTTGAATAGAGGCATCGGTTGGGGTTAGTCCAGAAATGTGGCAGAGAGGTTGGCGGCGTGAGGCGAGTAGGGGTGTGGCGACCCGGGAATGGAGGTTGGATAGAGGCATTGGTGGGAAGAGGACTGATTGGTGGAAGACCAGACGGAGATGCAGGGGGAGGGGGGGGGGCGGGGCGGAGAAGTGGAGGGATGCAGAAGGAGGTCGGGTGGGGATGTTGGGGGCACTTGAGGCCTGATCAATGAAGGCATGAGTCCGGAGTAGATCAGAGTGGAGGTTGAATAGAGGCAAGGGTTGGGGTTAGGCTGGAAAGGTGGCTGACAGCCTGGTGGCTTGAGGGAGTAGTGAGGCAGGTGGAGGCCGGATCCGTGAGAGACTGAAGTGTGAGGGGGAGTAGTTGGGCCAGTGGCGAACTAAGTGGTGGAAACCAGCTAGTTTGGGAGCAGCAGAGCTGGGCCGGGACCGTGTAGGGCTTAGTGCATGCTGAAGTCGTAAGATAGGGAAACGGACTTTGGCCCAGT
Organism: Dasypus novemcinctus; assembly: GCF_030445035.2. Classification (NCBI taxonomy): domain Eukaryota; kingdom Metazoa; phylum Chordata; class Mammalia; order Cingulata; family Dasypodidae; genus Dasypus; species Dasypus novemcinctus. The sequence goes on from NC_080704.1 coordinate 79,292,814, forward strand.
GGTTAGGGCGTCTGTCTACCATATGGGAGGTCCGCGGGGGCCTCCTTGATCCGTGTGGAGCTGGCCATGCGCAGCGCTAATGCGCGCAAGGAGTGCTGTGCCACGCAAGGGTGTCCCCCGCGTGGGGGAGCCCCACGCGCAAGGAGTGCGCCCGTGAGGAAAGCCGCCCAGCGTGAAAAGAAAGAGCAGCCTGCCCAGGAATGGCGCCGCCCTACGCTTCCCGTGCCGCTGATGACGACAGAAGCGGACAAAGAAACAAGAGGCAGCAAATAGACACCAAGAACAGACAACCAGGGGAGGGGGGGAAATTAAATAAATAAATAAATCTTAAAAAAAAAAACAAAACCTAAGATAGGGCAAAAATTTAGTTGGGAGCTAATAAATGAATTAGCATAACTCGCGTAGCACACGGAGGTTGAGGTGACAACATCAGGGGCCTCCGTGTGCTTTGGGCTTTCTGACCTGCAAAGAATCTTGGTGGAGCAAGGTGGGGTGGATGGTATATGTTGCCTCTAGTTTTCTCCATCCAGGAAAAGTCTGCCGTAGAATAAGTTTAAATACTCCTCATTTCTCAGAGCAGAGTTTAGGCTTTAAATTAGGTTGACACTAATTTATCAACGATAAATGCAAAATATAGAAATGTCTTGGCTTTTTGGTTCTGGTTTTCTTGAGAAAGTGTATCTTTGTCTTGATTACAGAGGTGGAAATGCCCAAAGGAGCAGAGGCTAGTGGATCGCAGATCCAGGATGATGACTGGTGAGATTTGAAAAATTCTATTTTCTCTTAGTGTAGCCCTACTCTTGGCCAAACAATTTCTCAAGAAGTATATGGGGAATTAAATAAATAAAAATAAATCTTTAAAAAAAAAAAAAAGAAGTATATGTGTTTATTTCATTTAAGGTCTACTTTAGAATATAGCTTAGTTAGTCATGAAATGAGAATTGTAAAGAAGGATTTAAAGAATCATAGGAGTCCTGTCTCTACCCAATGCATGAATCCTCTATATAACATCTCTTAATGGCTATGAGCTCACAACCCTATAAAGCAACGCAATGCATTTTTGACATGGATAATTTCTAGAAAGTTCTTCACTCTGTTGAACTTCAAAGGTGTCTTTATGAACTTTCACCCCATTGTTGACAGTGTTGCCCTCTAGAGGGACACAGATGAAGTATTTTTCTTCATGATAGCACAAGGTATTATCTGACAGCTGTCTTATCTCTTCTAATTCTTCTCTCTTCTGGAATACTGCTCTGTTTTCCTTCACAGACAAGCATGTAAGTTTTTAATATGGGAGGAGGTGTAAGTCATAAAATAGAATAGAGAATCTGGAAATAGACCCAAACACACATGAATCTTTAATTTATCATAAAAACTATATTTCAAGTCAGTAGGGAAAAGATGCATTAGGTAACAAATAATATGAGGGTAGTTGGCTGACCATTTGGGAAAAATAAGAGCTGAATTCTTACTTCATCACTCCTTGTACCAAAATAAATTACACTGGCATCAAATATTTAAACATTAAAAAATGAAACCAGGGGAGTTGGTGTAGGTCAGTGGTTGAGTGCCTGCTTCCCATGTATAAGGTCCTGGGTTCAGTCCCTGGTACCTCCTAAAAATAAAAAAAAAAGGAACCATTAAAAATACTAGGAGAAAACATAAAGGATTTTGTTTCAAATAATTTCGGAATAGGAAAGGTCTTTCTAAGTTTGGCGTCAAACTCAAAAGCATAAAAATAACAAACTGGAAAAAATATTTGCAGTAGCTATGATGAAGAGCTAATTTCCTTAATCTATAAAGAACTTGTACAAATCAATTTATAAAAAGTGAATAAACCAATAGAAGATGGGCAAAGGATATTAAAAGGTAGTTCTCAGAAAAAATGCAAATGGCCATACACATTAAAATATACTTAACTTTTTTATACTTAACTTTTAAAGAGAATTAATTTTTACGTTTAACAAATAAATTTTATTGATACATAAAAATAAAGCATACAATTCATCCAAAGTGTACAATCAGTGATATTTGGTATAATTACCTAGCTGTGCATTCATCACTTCAATCATTATAAGAGCATTTTCATTATTTCAATAATAATAATAAACAAAAAACAGACAAACAAGAAAATTCTTCACTTCTCAACCTCTCTGTTTCCCCTGCTGTACATAGCTATTTCTGGCTATTCTTGCACAATTATTTATTTATTAAGCAATTTTATTGAGATATAATCACATACCATATGCTCTATCTAAAGTGTATAATCAATGGCTTTTAGTATAATCACAATGTTGTACATTCATCACTACAAAAAATTTTAGAATTATTTCATTATTCCAAAAAGAAAAACTCCACACCCCTTAGCATGCCTTCCCTAGCTCTACATAACCACTAATGAAGTTTCATCTTTATAAATTGATTTATATTTACATTTTATATAAATGGAATCATAGAATATGTTACACAATATAGTTCATAGTAGTGCAGTCATACAATATTTGTCCTTTTGTGTTTGGCTTGCTTCATTTAACATAATGTCCTCCATTTTCATCCATGTTGTCATATGCTTTATGATTTCATTTCTTCTTACAGCTCTATAATATTACATCATGTGAATACACCACAATTTGTTTATCCTTTCATCAGTTGATGGACTCACCTGGGTTGTTTCCAACTTTGGCAATAGTGAATAATGCTGCTATGAATATCGGTGTGCAGATGTCTGTTCATGTCACTGCTCTCAGTTCTTCTGGGTATATACCCAGTAGCTGTATTGCAGGGTCATGTGGCAGATCTATATTTAACTTCTTTAGGAACTGCCAAACAGTCCTCCACAGTGGCTGTACCATTCTGCATTCCCACCAACAGTGAATAAGTTTCCTATTTCTCCACATCCTCTCCAGCACTTGTAGTTCTCTGTCTTTTTAACAGTGGCCATTCTGGTAGGTGTGAAATGATATCTCACAGTTTTGATTTGCATTTCCCTAATCATTAGTGATGTTGAACATTTTTTCATGTGTTTTTTTTTTTGCCATTTGTATTTTTTCTTTGGACAAATGCCTATTCAAGTCTTTTGCCCATTTTTTAATTGGATCGTCTGTCTTTTTATTGTTGAGTTGTAACATCTCTTTATATAGCCTGGATATTAAACCCTTGTTGGACATGTGATTTCCAGATATTCTCTCCCATTGAGTCAGCTGCCCATCCTTTTGACAAAGTCCTGTGAGGTGCAAAAGTGTTTGATTTTGAGGAGGTCCCATTTATCTATTTTTTCTTATGTTGCACATGCTTTGGGTGTTAAGGCCCAAGAAACTACCACATACAACACGGTCTTTAAGGTATTTCCCTATATTTTCTTCTAATTATACTTAACTTTTAATTATATTGCTTACAAGTAAATGAAAAAATTTTAATGAGTTACCATTTTTCATATATCAGATTTGCAAAGATAAAAAAAAAATGTTCGATAATCCCCAGGTTTGCAAATCTGTAGGAAAATAGGCACACACATACAATTTTGTTGAGAGTATAAATTGATGCAACCTTTTTGGAGGGCATTCTAGGAATATCAAAATTTTAAATGTCCTTGGCCTTTGACCCAGCAATTCTGCTAGGACTTCTTTTTTCACTTTTACAAACGGTTTTATTTAATTTCTTTATAATATACTGGCATATAATTTCACATAAGCTCTTTTTTTTTAAAAGATTTATTTATTTATTCACATAAGTTCTTAATGTGGTTATATCATACATGCCCTTTTGTAGATCAATGTTATTTTCTTTTGATTCCTTTCTTTCCTCCTTCCTCCCTGTAACCCATGCTAAATATTTCTGTCCTTCTATACTTTTTCCTATGTTCGTATAATTATATCTAGGCATATAGGCTTTTTTAGTCTTCAGTTCTGTGAAAGAACCATGTATGATTTAATTTTATACAGATTCACACCTGTATGCAGAGGAATATGTACAAGGATATTGTAATAACAAAAAATTTGGAAGGAACTTAAGTGTCCTAAGGGACTACTTGGATGAATTGTGGTTCATCCAGAAGATGTGGTAAAAACTGTGTACTGATAATGGAGAGACTTCTAAGATAAATAAAGTAAAAAATGTAAGCTGCAGAACAATCCATATAGGGTAATACTATTTGTAAAGGAAAAAAAATGTGCATACACATTTCTGCTGGGCCGTGCTTATGCTTAAGAACTTTCTGGAAAAATAAATAAGGTATATTGTTCATCTCCGGGGGAGTGGGACTGCGGGGGGAACAGGAACAAATGTTCCTCTTCCTCACTCCTCTTTTCAATGTTCTTTATCAGTTACAAAAACTATCTGGTAAACACTATTTTCTAATAGTTGTTAAAATTGGGAGGGAGGCATTAGCAAAAGAACACAGCAAACAAACATTGGAAAATAAACATCAAGTTTTAAAAAGAAATGCTAATGTAAAAGTTATCTACCTATTAAATTAACAAGTTTATAGTATTGAGTACTATTGTGGTAATGCTGCTGACATGAAAAACTGATACAACCCTTTGGAAATGATAAACAAATTTTACCCAGAGCTATACATTGATCATACTTTTGATTAAGCTGACTTCGAGGAATCAATCCTAAGAAAATCCAATTTATGAAAATAGTTAACTGCATAAAGATACTTGTTGTAACATTCAATTGAAAAATTAGTGTGTATGTTCAAAAATGCAAAAAGTAAAATTGCAGCTTTCTCCGTGACCCTCAGTCACTGCCCCAAAATAAGGAGTGCCTGGGGCAAATGATTGGCATTAGTTTTTCTGAGAGGTAAATGGGCGGCCTGGTTTATTCGTTCAATCTGCTGTGAATTTGGTTAACAGGAGTCACTCCTGGATTTGATGAAGAAGTGATAAACCTGCATTCCCGAAGCTGCAAATGCAAAGACCAGATTCTGGACTTCTGTTTGGAGATAGTCCTTGAGGCCAGACAGTAACCTACCAGTCTCTACACCCACTCTAGCTGCAAGCTGGGACTCTTACTTCCCATGATCTAGGTGTTGTATTTTTATAAATGCAGACAAGATTGTTAGTGTTTTTTTTTAATTGCCATGTCATACTTTAGTCTGACTCTATCTGAAACCTTCACAAAGATGGGCATATATGTGTAATTACAGTTTTTAAATGGAGAAAATTATAACTTAGTACATAAGATCTGGTAGGCAAAACCTTTCAAAGCTTGAGGTTCTATGGGTATGTGTGGGGTGTAGAGGAAAATAATAAAAGGAGTCCTTGGAATCATTTTTGTAGAGTCAGGCATACATTCGTTCATTTAGCAAATATTTATTGAAATCTTTGTCTTGAACGAGGTGAAACAGATACACTTGCAAATCCTTGCTTAGCTTACTCTCTGGGTCAGGGATATGGATATGTAAACATGCAATTACGATATAGCGTGATAAGTGCTGTAATGGAGAAGTACGTAATCATATAGGAGGGACAGTTACTACTTTAGCTTGTTTACTTTTCACCATAGCCCTCTGAGATGAATGGTTCTTGTTCAACTGAGGCCTAGGTAGGAAGTAATGATGGCTTTGGGTAGGGTGATAGTGGAGTTGGAAAGATCTGGATGAATATGGGATATATCAAAGTTTGTCAGTTCTGAGGCACTTTTTCACAATTTCACATTTCTGAAATTGGGATGCATCTTATGTTTGATGGCGTGTGTTGTTATTTTTTTTCCTCTTCTTTCTTTCTCAGACGTACATATAATGATGTCATAAATTAAATGAAATATGTTATAGAGGTAGACCCAGCAGGCCTTGATGATAGATTGGATGCAGGAGATGAGGAAAGGAAAAAAATAGAAATCTAGGATGACGCCTAAGTTTTTGGTTTGTGTTACTGAGATAGGTAAGACTGGGGTAGGTACAGGATTGAGGGAGGAAACAAAGAATTCTGTGTTGGCCTTGTTCCATTTTAAGTCCTTATTAAATATCCAGGATGTTTAGTAGACAGTTGGAGTTCAGTGGAGAATTCAAGACTAGAAATATAAAATTGGGAGACATGGGCTCTAGGGGTAGTAGAATGAACTATCTAAGAGAAGAAAATGATGCAGCACAGAGTGGAAAATGGCAGGAATAAAATTCTTGAGAAGACTAAAGAGGATGAGATCAAAGTACAAGGGAGGGGTTGGCCTTAGAAGTAGGGACACTGCATCAGCTGTCAATGAGAGAGAAGGCAGGTAGTTGCTGGCAGGTTGATAAATATATTGCTGGGAGAATGAGTGAGTTCCTTTTAGATGGTTTCTGTTTTCCCAGTGACTTGTGAGACAAGGCCATTGACTGAGCACAGGGTTGTGGGGGGGAAGGGGGCTTTGGCAGTTTCAAGAGAGAAGTACTACTGAAATACATAATGCAGACAGTAGGGGTTGGTTTGTGATGATCCATCAAAGCCTTATTAGTAATCTCTGATACCACTGACTAGTCTTTTTATAGCCCAAGAGTCTTTGTTTTGTTAATACTAATACAAGAGAGCCTTGATGATATATGCAGAAATACCATATTTAAAAATTACTCTGGGGAAGTGGATGTGACTCAAGTGATAGAGCTTCTGCCTACAATAGTGAAGGACCTGGGTTGAGCTCTAGGGCCTCATGGTGAAAAAGAAGAGAAAGCATGCCCGCATGGCAAGCCAGTGCCTGCATGAGTGCCTGCGTGGTGAGCCAGTGCCCACACAAGTGAGTCATGCAGCAAAATGATGACGCATCAAAAGAGAGACAAGGGGAGAGTCAAGGTGAAGTGCAGCAGAAACCAGGAACTGAGGTGGTTAAATTGACAGGGAACCTCTCTCCCCATCAGAGGTCTCCAGGATAGAATCCCGGTGAATCCTAGAGGAGAGAAAATGAAAAGAGAAGACAACACAGAGAGCAAAAACAGCAGGGTGGGAGGAGGGGAAGGGGAGAAAATAAATAAATCTTTAAAAAATTACTCTGTTATACTCAATTTAAAATAATCTGATCAGAAGAGCAAATGGGTCACCTAATGGGCTGGCTATTGTTTCAAACTTCTTGACAGTGCCACATGTACTTAATTAGCATTCTGTTGACCTTTTCGATTCCCAATTTCAAGCAAAAGAAGGCTCTAGCACAAACTAGTGATTCTGAAGGTGTGGTCCTCTGCCTTCCTGCATCAGAATTACCTGGGGGTGCTTGTTAAAAAATACGGTTTCTGATTTCCATTGTTCAAGTGCCTGTATTTGACACATGTATACTAGGTGATTTTGATGCATGCTAAAGTTTGGGAACTACTGCTTTCCCTTTTCCCTGGAAAACCTCAACCCAGCTCCTCAATAGTCCCTATTAGTCCTACAGACTTGGTTATCACTTTTTCTTGGAAGTTTTTCGTGACTGGATTAGATGTATCTTCTATCTATGCCATTTTTTGCTTTCCTCCATCCACCCAAGGCCTTAGCATACTGTATTGTAATTGCCAATTTACTTTCCTGTCTTTGGCCCTAGATTCTGAGATCCTTGAAAGTCAGTCCTTTTTGTGGTCTCAGTATCTCACATCTAGTAAGTGCTCAGTGTTGAATCATTGAATGAATGATCCAAAGATGCACTCATCATATTTGTTGACTTTAGAAAATTTCTAAGGGAATGTGGGCCTGTGGCAAATCTATTCAAACAATACAGAAGCATATTAAGTAAGAACCTGCTCATTCTTTTGAGGTAATAACCATTTATAATTTGGTGTTGGTCTTTTTAGATCTTTTTCTATCATCATATAAAAGCACACACAATTGTTATGGTTTAGGGTCTCAATACAATTGGATCTTTTAAGTTTTTGAGGGGTTTGATATACTTTCCAAAACCCGTGGTTTCTTAGTCCGTTCATGATAGAGTTCTGTTCTGGTTAAGTGAACTAGCTCATCCTAGGGGCATGGATTTTCTAAAAGCAGTAACATGAGGCTTGAAGCACTTTCTAGGGGCTTGTCCTCCTGATGGTGAATTTTACTCTTCTGCCTCCTTGTTGACAATATATTCCTTCACACTTTCCTTGGACCATTTCTCTCAGTTACTATCCAACCTGGAATTTGATATTTTGCCTTTAAGGTTTAGGTGATTTTTAGGTTATATTTTAGAACCCTAGTTCCTTTTGCTTGACTGCTCAGAAAATGTGTGTGTGTATGTGTAACAAAAGTATGTGAGAAGATAAACAAGGTATGAATCACTTTTTAGTTTATTTATAGTGCTATTTACTGATAATCAATTTTAAGGTGACCGAGGTCATGTATTGAGCCATACTTGGGAAACTACATCCAAAAAGAGTTTTCTTTCCTGTTTAACAAAATGAAACATTGAAATCTACCACCAAATAAATCCAGTGTACAGGGACTGATAAATGAACAGGGAATTTTATCAAGGGGGTGAGTCAGCAGGTATCTTGAAAAACTGAAAGGTATATAGTCAATCCAGTAACAACCTCCAGCTCAAATTAAAAGTCCTAAAGATGTGGTTAAGGCTAACTTTTCTATATGAAACTTGGTAAGTATTATGTCCACTTTCTTTAGCACTTTTAGTATCATCCGTGAGCTGTATAGCACAATAACTAATGATAAGATTACTTATGATTAGGTCCTGGAATGTAGCCAGGCTGCCAGCATCGAAGTGATGCTTTTTTGCAGCATGACTCCTCTGGGCTGAATTTTGGATCTCTGTAAGGAATGGCTAACAAGGGATATCCGTCATTTGCTCTCCCATTTCCTGAATGATCCTGAGCAGGAATATGCTTTGGCTTCACCTCAGGTGGTGTACTGCACAGCTGTCTGGTAAGCTGTAACTTTTAAAACAGCCTGCCATGGGGTAGTGAAGAATGAGTACTCAGGCCTCAGACAAATTATGAGGCAGAGAAGCAAGAGGCCCAACATCATAGCTTATGGAGGTAGCAGTTGCAGCTTTGAAATCACCCTTTGCTCCCCATGAAATGGACTTCAGTATTTGTTCATTTATCTAGACAGCCATCCCAGTAAATAGGCTTTTTTCAATCAGTAAAGCCCTAAAGGCTGTTCTCCTTGCCAACTATACTTTTTTATTTTAATTGCAGTCTCTTCATCCAAGGTCTCCTCTGGCCCCTTTCTTTCACTTTCCTATCTTTAAACAGAAGTATAGCATTTGGCAGAAAACAGACTTCTCACAGATAGCTAATGATACTCAATGTTCTTCCCGTCTTTGGTTCAGCAGGAAAGACTGAGCAGCTTCTTGCTTCCAAGTTTTCTTCACTTACTCTGTCGTGATCTTAATTTCCTAAGCACCTAAATTCACTAAAACTTTTTTTGCATTTCAGAAACTAATTGGTTGTTCCCTTCATTTATTTGAGAGTTTTGGCATTTGGTTGCCTATGATATTAGTAAGACTCATTTTTTAAAAATGTCTATTTATTTTCGCAGTTACATTTTTGCTGTTGACTCAAGTGGCAATGAAGAATTTCAGGCCAGTAAGTAGAGTCTATGCAAAGCAGTAATTTATATATTAAAATGTAATTTAACTTCGTCTTTGTGGAGCTGACTGGACTGTGATTTGGTATTTAGCATAAGCTGGTCCTGAGTTCTACTCCACTAGGGCTCACTCTAGGCTGGGAAAAGAAAGTTTTATTTCCCTACCCTTAGGAGCAGCGGAAGTTCTCTGTGCTTTTTCAATTTATTTTTCTTACCTTTTTGGTTCTGGGTCTCCTTACTTTTATTTCCTCTCTTCCATGGAGGGTGTTAAAGGCCTAGGTAACCAGATTTTTATCATACTTCAGATGTTTTCTAATGCTTTCTTTCTTTCTTTGACTTAGTTGAGGCCAGAATGAGAATGGAAAAGAAGAGACAACAAGTCAGGTGAGTAGAAGAATTTTTGAAAAAAAATTTTTTTTTTAAGAAATGGTGTTCTGGATAAGTAGATGTGAGAATAAACATCACATTTCCTCTGTGAACACCGTGGAGTGTTCCGCAGGATCAGAATGCGTGTTTGACCACACAACCAGGTTCAAAATATTAACTTTCTTATTATACCCTGACCCATTATCTAATTGGTCAGTTTCTTCTTCAGATTGTCTCTCTGAACCATTTTCATTCTCCAGCAGTTCAAGTCCTTATTCGTTTTACTCTTGTGTTAGTCCACCAGCTTTTCAAAGTGGGCTGCCCACCCTGATCTCTTCCTCTTCTGATCCAGTCTGCACACCACTTCCAGATTAATCTCCTAAGGCACTGCTTTGATCATAGTGCTCCCCTGTTCAAATTGCTGTCATATAAAAATTAAGCTGCTTCGGTGCTCAGAGATGTATTCACCAAATGCAATGAATGTCTCATGATGATTGAGGAGGTTGTTGTTATGGGGGGAGGAGTGGGGTGAGGGGGGTGGGGGGTATATGGGGACCTCATTTTTTTTAATGTAACATTAAAAAAATAAAGAAAAATACATAAATAAATAAATAAAAGGAAAAAAAAAACCTTAAAAAAATTAAGCTGCTTAGCACAGTATTTAAATCCCTCTGTGATGTGGCTCTACCTATTTTTCAACTTTATCTTTCCTATTCCTCTTAATGAACCCTCTGCTGTAGCCAGAGGTAGATTAAGAGGTGTTACCCAGGTACCATACTATAGGGGGTGCTAAAAAACAACAATACTGGGATAATTTCAAAAGATGGTGCTAGTTAACTATAGTTTCCACATTGCCTTCTTAAATTACTGTAAAAATGTAAGTTGGTTATTCTTGTTCTCCCACCACCCCCATCCAGCCAAATAGTGCTGTCAGTCAGGAAAAGCTTTTTCTAGCCAACGCTGATGGATCTCTGTTGAATAGTTTTTGCAACATGTAAGCGACAAACTCTGACACCAATGTGGAAAGGCATCTGAGGTCAGCAGTTGCAGTCAGCTGAAATGCTAAAACCAAATAGTGCATTGTATCAAGCTATTTATTGGAAATGATCAGTTTCATTATTTATATTTTAAAAAGTTGTATTGAGGTATAATTTACATGCTGTAAAATCCACCCTTTTTAGGTGTACAGTTTGATGAATTTTTACAGACATAGACAGGATGGTACATGCAACCATTACCACAATCAAGATCCAGATTATTTTAATCACTGTTACTAAATTATTTGAGTAGTTCATCCTGGCTCCTAAGAAGTATTCTGGTTGAGAATGTTGTGCATAATAAAGTCTGCACTTAATAATAAATAAAAAGGCATCTGAATTTTTTATTAAAAGAAAAATTGGTCTCTTCTTGCCTCTACCAGAAAGATGTTGAACAAATAGTGAAAGAAAATCAGTTTTAAGGGGCCTTCCAGGAGTGTCCAGTGATCCTGGTCCAGTCCCAGGTAGCTGTATCATACTTACTATATACAATTTAGAAAATACAGAAGGATGACAAATTTTAATGCTGCTGGAACCTCTGACCCAAATACCAGGGCCAATCGAGCATGGAAATCCCATCAGTGTGCTCACCTCCAGCACCCTGGGTGGCACAGGGACAGTGCCGAGGGGTTCTCCTACTAGAGCAGTCTGTCAGTTAGAGAGGGTGGTGCTGGCTCCAGAATGTTAAGAATGGTCCCAAGGAGAAATCTCCTTGCATTTTCTCTCCATTTATCCTCTACTCTGTCCGACAACTGGATCTCATAGTTGATAAAGAAAAAGACAACTAAATCTTTCCCTAATTTGTTTTTCTTCTACACCTGAACTGTTTGAGTCTATTTCCCTCTCAGTACCTGACAGACACCTCCTTCGGAAAGGAGGCGAGGCAGATGGAAAGATTAAGTAGAAAGATGGAAAAATCTGGAATAATGGAAAGATTCAGTAGTGTCAAAGAAGGGGAATAGAGTTACTGCAGGAAACAAAACATTTTAAAAGGTAGAAAATGCCACGAAAAGAGGAATATTACCTCCATATTTCTTTTATTTTTTTAACCTTTTTATTTTGAAATAATCTCAAACTTAATGCAACAGTTGCAAAAATAATACAAAACCTATACAGAAATCTCCAACATATCTCTCCCTTCCCCCAATACCCATATCTATCAGTTTTAATATTTTGCCATGTTTATTGTGTCATTCTATCCACCCATCTGTCTGTCTATATATTTATGTATTTTCTAAAACTTTGAGGGTAGGTTGTATATATCATGCTTCCTTTTTTTTTTAAAAAGATTTATTTATTTATTTATTTATTTATTTATTTCTCTTCCCTCCCCGCCCGCCCCCCTCGCGCCCCCCCCCCCCCCGCCACCCCAGTTGTCTGTTCTCTGTGTCTATTGCTGCATCTTCTTTGTCTGCTTCTGTTGTTGTCAGTGGCACGGAAATCCGTGTTTCTTTTTGTTGCATCATCTTGTTGTGTCAGCTCTTCGTGTGTGCGGCGCCATTCTTGGGCAGGCTGCACTTTCTTTCGCGCTGGGTGGCTCTCCTTATGGGGCGCACTCCTTGCGCGTGGGGCTCCCCTACGTGGGGGACACCCCTGCGTGGCACGGCACTCCTTGCATGCATCAGCACCGTGCGTGGGCCAGCTCCACATGGGTCAAGGAGGCCTGGGATTTGAACTGTGGACCTCCTGTGTGGTAGATGGATGCCTTAACCACTGGGCAAAGTCCGCTTCCCTATATCATGCTTCTTGAGCACCTAATGTAACCACCTTAAATACATTAACAAGTTCAAGAAATTTAACATTGATATAAAGCTTACAGCCTACTGCCAGTTTTTTCACATGCCCCAATAATGCCCTTTTGGGCCTTTTCTCCTCCATTATTAGATGCCCCCTCCAGGATCATGTATTGCATTTAATTGTCATTGTCTCTTTAATTGCTCTTTTTTTTAAAAAAAGAAAATTGTAGAGACATATATACAGCATAAACTTTCCCATCTCAACTACTCCCAAGCATACCATTCAGTGGGATTAGTAATATTCACAGTGTTGTGCTACCCTCACCACCATCCATTACCAGAACTTTCCCATCACCCCAAATGGAAAGCCTCTACCCATTATTCTTCCTCCACACCCAGATGGCTTCCTCATCTGTTTGCTCATTGTTTGAGTTTGTTTTTTGTTTTTTGTGCTCTTCTACTCATTGTCTGTTTGCCTTTTTTTTCTTTTGGAGGTACTGGGAACTGAACCTGGGACCTCCCATGTCGGAGGCATGTACTCAGTGGCTTGAGTCACATCTGCTCCTGGCTCGTTTTGTTTATGCTCAATGTTTGCTCACTGTCTGCTTGTTTGTTTGTCTTCTTTAGGAGACACTGGGAACTGAACCCAGAACCTCTCATGTGGGAGGCGGGTGCTCAACTACTTGAGCCACATCTGCTCCCTACCCATTATTCTTTAACTCCCCATTCCCCCTATTCCAGCCCCTGGTAACCTGTTCTCTATTTTATGTTTCTGAATTTGCACACTCTAGATATTTCATACAAGTGGAATCCTAAATTATCTGTCCCATTGTTGTTCCGATTTATTTCACTCAACATGATATCTTCAAGGTTCTCTTTTGTTTTTCCCTGTCTCATTATTCAGCTGCGTGGTGATTGATGACTCAGATTACTCAGATTGTGATGATGAATACTTCTTTGAGGAAAAGAGATCCAAATTATCTGATATAAGAAGTGGAGGTAAGTATACTATTAGGTCTTAGAGAAGTAGCTATGTGAAGCCTCATCACACAGTAATTTTAGGATAAGAGTCAGCAAACTTTCTATTCTGAATGACTTAGTGAGTGCCACCATTTCTTTCCTCATATGTGCTCAGATGTGTTGATGGATGGATTTGCTGTACCCACTGGTAAGTTTCCTAACACAGCAGTAACTGCTTGCTGCCTTATACCTTGGCATCCCTCTCAATAGAGTTCACCTACCCAGATCTACATCAAGGAAGTGGATGGGAGAACATCAAGCACCGAGGCAGAGAAGTATAAATGATGCCTATTTCTCTCTTTTCCTCCCTCTCTATGTGTGAGAAATAACAAGTTCCTTTCCAGCTTGATGTAAAAGCTTGGGTGGGTAATAGTCATGGGCTGCCAGCAGGCAATGACTTGTCAGGGGAAATCCTTGCATTCTCCACCTAGCTGTTTATCTTTGCCGTCCACTACTCTCTTTGCATTTTTCAGAGATGTCTGTTATTCTTAAGCCTATTTCCCACAACAGATCCTTGCCTCTTTGGATTCAGAAGCCCTTTTAACCTCTTGGAAGTCTCAGAACTTTACTTGCAGTTCATAACCTGCTCTGTTGGTGTGAGATGCAGAAAGACTAGGACTTTCTTAAGCATTAGGGATGGTATTTTATTTATCTTTGTTTGTTCAGTACCAGGCATAGGGACTGATATGTAGGCACCTAGTAAATGCTTGCTGAACTGAACTCAGTTGAAAATGGGTGCACTGGCTACGTAAGAAGTATCAGTGTGGGGAAAGGAGAGGAGGCTTGGAACCGTAGTCTCCTACTGCTTCACCAGCTGTTCCCTCTAATTTCTGTTTGCTTTCCTTCTCTCTAAACTCTGGGTAGATATGCCTGAGCAGGACAGAAGTTCATATGCAGAGTAGGGGGTATGACAAGCTACAGAAATGCAAAGGGAACTCCAAGGGAGGTCTGCTTCAGAGTAGGGTATGGGGAACAGAGCCAGAAACCAACTCCTTACCATAGGCCACAAGGTGATGCCTTGACTCAGAAAGTGCATGTTCTTTTGAGGATGAAATTTCAACTGAAGCTGTTCTTACCTTTTTCACCTATGTGGGTTCTGACTGTGGGCACCCATACCATTGTGTGATGAAGAATGCTTTAATAGGACTGTCTTTATATATTTCTTTACTGTTCTCACATGTCATTTCTTTTGCTATTATTTAACAAATTTAGGCCATTTTATAGAAAAAAAGCCTTGATGAGCTTTAAAAAATATTTCCAACCTCACTTCTGAGTTTGTCAATGTATAATAGTCACTTTTTATTTATTTTAAGTAGTTTGTCCCTGCTAGTTTTTTTAAAATTTCAAATGCAGGTAAGAATCTCTTAATTTTCTAGGAATGATGGCTTTTTACCATAGGAATGTTCACTCCTTTATCTTTTCTTATTGCATATTTCAAGTTCTTTGATGATTATTTCAAATAACCCATGGGACTCTTCAGAGAAATGATCCCAAATCTGCATTTGTACGATAGAATTTTTGTACCATAAGCACATCATCATGTCTTGTCCAGGCCTTGGTTTACATTTTTACATCCAGAATCATAGAAACCTAGAAGCTGAGCTCTTCAGAGAACATCTGGTGTTAGACTTCCACCTTATTTTCCAGATGAAGAAACCCTCTGTGGTTTTCCTAATGTTTCCAAGGCCTTTTAGAGAGCGCAAGTATTAGGACTTAATTCCTGACTGGTTTTGTTCTGAGAGCTTTGGATTTACAGACTAGTTTTTAAAAATTAAATTTTGGTGACCAACATAGAGTTACCAATTTTAAATTTTTCTAATGAAGAAAATAAATATTTCCAACTACTATCTACTATCACCATAATTTCATAAAGTAAAGAGCATCAAAAGTTTAGCAAAGATAGTCCTTGAAACGGTAGAAATTTAACTTGGGGAAAAAACCCACTTTATTCTAATTTCTCTCATTTTCCTGTGAACCATTGAAAATATACAAGTGTCCTGTGTTTGGGTACCACTGAGCAACTATATCATGCTACTTATGGAATGTCATTTTGAAAATTGCCATTGGACTTTGATTTCTATTTTATCTGAGACTACTCTCAGTAAAATAAAAGAAACAGGGAAAAAAGTCTAAAATAACTGATTCTTAAAGGTCATGATGTCACAGTTCCCAGCTTGTTTAACTTGTACACAGGAAGTTAAGTGGATTAGGGGGGAGCAGAGAAGTGGAGTATATTTATATCTGATTGTGTTTCCTCAATTTCAGATGAGATTCTGAAAATGTCAAAGCAGTCTACCATCCAGGAGCCTCCAATACTTATTACTGATGATAGTAGTGATTTGGAGGGCCCAATGCTAATAGAAGAGTCTTCATGTGAGAATGGCCAGATTTACTCAGATGAAAAAGAGCTGCATGAGTTTTCTGTCTCTAAATGTGATTCTTCCAAAGAAGTTGGTGAGCAAAATCTTTGTGAAAATCTCTGCCAACTACCAAATGAGCCTGAGGCTACAGTGGAGATTTTAGATGAAAATTTGCCAACTAATGAAGAGCCTGAACCTGTGGTAGAACAACCAAAGAAAAGGAAAGCTAAGACCAAAAATATATCCGTGACACCTGGTAAGCCAGTCATACCTAGTATACCTGTCATGCCTGCTGGGTCTTTTCAGCCACATAGCCTGTCTTTTCGGGTATGCTTGGCCTGCCTTCCAAACCTGTGCTGTTTCAGCAACTTCTTTGTGGTCAAAACAGGCAGCCATCCCAGTTAAAAGGATCTTTCTAGGCCCAGGAGAGACACAAATTCCATATTCTAGATCAAAGCATTGCTTATGGCTAAGTTAATCAGCAAATGCTTAAGTATCAATTTGTAGAGCAAAGGATCCAGAAACTGTGTAAAGTTCTTAGTCCCTGCATTCAGGGAATTTTCAACCTCATTTGGGAGGCAGAAATATTAATATAGGAAATAACAATTGAACACTAAATTATAGTGTTTAACGGCAGTTTTAGAGAATTCCAGAGCGTGCACAGGTTATTGAGGACTGGGGTTGTCAGCAAAGGTATAGCCTTACTGAGGTGAGGAACAAGTCCAAAATCCTTTTTGGATGGGTGGGATTGAAGGGAGAGGGCATTTGTTGTGGGACATACAAGGTGGGCAAAGACCAGAAACTAGCCTGAGCATATGAGCAGAAAAGAAGTCACTGGCCTGGCTAGAGAGGAGGGAAAGGATGTAATCTGAAACAATTGGAAAGTTTGGGATTGGTTTGTTGTTGTCATTGTTTACTGCTGTCAGTAGGAGGGAGGGGCAATATTAGTTTTGTGGGTATATCTGAGGGAAGGTTGATCCAGATGGGTTTTGATAGGACCAGCTTTCTTTGGCCCAGTATGGATAATGAAAAGTGAGGTTATTAGCTTTTATTTGACATGTTTCAGATAATACTGTAAAACAAAACAAGAGGAATGGATGTGGCTCAAGTGGCCCAGCACTGGCTTCCCGCATACAAGGTCCTGGGTTCAATCCCCAACCCCAGTACCTCAAAAAACAAAACAAAAACAACTCATTTTCTGCATTTACAAATAGGACCACAGCACCAGTCTGCCTCTTGATATGATGTGAGATTATACGATAAGTGAATTTTCCTTCCCCTATACTTTAGAAGTAAACTCTGAGTGGGGCCAGGGGCCAGGATGTGATCCCACTGGCTAGGAAGAACTGAACTGTTTAAAGATCTTTGAAAGTATAAAGATGATCATGAAAGCCAGGCAACCTCCATAGAATTATTCCCTGCTCTCTAAATATACCATCCTTTCTTGTGCTTCCATGTCTTAGGATTTGCTGTTCCATCTGCCTGGAGTATTTTCTCCCTGACTTTTTTTGTCCTGAGGATATCCCATTTTTCTGAGGGCCTGGTCCAATTGTCTCTACATCTATGAAACCAAAAGTCAAAGTTGGTCCCCCACCCTGGGCTCCCAACGTTTTTGGATCCCATCTCTACTAAATCACTCATCACACTGTGTTGTAATGATATGTTTCTGAATCTGTCTCCCAGGATTAAGGGTAGGGACTATGAGCTCTTGAGGTCCTGAACCATTTGTGGGTTTGACTTTTACTCATCTTTTAATCTCTTGCAGAGACTAGTCTGGTGCTTTGCACACAATAAATGTTTAGTAATTTGTTTTTTTGTTTGTTTAATGAGTGAATGAGTGACACTAACTACTGATACCTAAGTCTCTGGCTAGAGCAACCAGCAGCAGTATGGGTCCTCGTTTAAGGTAGAAAGATTTGGCTGGCAGATTATGTGAAGATATGCCTGGGATATCAGCCACTCTTCTCACAGCAAAAGAGTGAGCTATACCATATCACTCCTTGTACTGTAGAAGCCTCAGTTGCCCACAAAATTGAGCCTATACTAGCATACTCCTATAACCTCATTATAATCCTCAGTGCCTATCACAGAATCCTACCCAACTTACTCAGCTGTTAGCTGGGCAATTTACCTAGGTAAAATCTCTCAGGATGACTAATGAAGCAGTATACGAAGTCTTCAGGCAGGTTTTGTTTATAGACATTGCTCTCTGGGCTTGGTTATGGGGGCTGTTGGGTTTACCCTTCTGCCAGTTGCTTGATGGTACCAGTTTTCAGGGTATATGTGAAGTATTATCTTTGCAGCTGTTATAGGACCAAAAAGGCGTGCACCTTCAAAGAAGAAATTCAGCTCAGCAAAATTTGAAAACTGCGAGTCTGGGTATGTATTTCTCATGTTCAATGTAATTGGCCTCAGAGGCAAAATTGTCACATATTAAGCAGTCCATTAGGCACTTGGGAGGGGGGTCTTCAAGGAGATAAAGGAGTCTGGTGGTTTGGGGTAAAGTAGGGGCAAGGACTCTCCTCCTCTCTTTGCCCACAGTGCATAGACGGCAGAGCCAGTTGTGGCATTCTGCAAAGTCCACCACAGTCACCTGGTCTGAGGGGAGCCCTCTGCCCCCACAGTAGCTCTGGCCTCAGAAGCTTCCTTTGTCTTTAAAAGAATGATGTGTAGCCAAATCAAACATTTTTTTTCAGGCTGGATATAGCCTCCTGGCCACCAGTTTACACTAAACCAAAGCAAATGTAGTAGAAATGGCGAGAAGGCAGCACTGACTGGTTTTTATGACCCACAGGAATTGGAGGGAGGGGAGTCAAGGGTATTTTCCAGGCTTCTATATCCTTTCGGATTAACCCAGTTATTTTCACTGCTGTGTATATCCTTGTGAATTTTTAAGGCTTAATTCATAGCACGAAATAGATTTCTTGAAGTTCCTTTATTTTTATTAAGCTATAAATAGCTGATACTGAAACCACAACAGATCATTTATATACTTAATGATTACGGGAGGAAGAGATGAGATGTGGAGGCGTTTTCAGGACTTGGAGTTGTCCTGGGTGGTGCTGCAGGGACAGTTACCGGACATTGTATGTTCTCCCATAGCCCACTGGGTGGAATGTCAGAGAGTGTGGGCTATGATGTGGACCATTGACCATGAGGTGCAGCGGTGCTCAGAGATGTATTCACCAAATGCAATGAATGTCTCATGATGATGGAGGAGATTGTTGTTATGGGGGGAGGAGTGGGGTGAGGGGAGTGGGGTATATGGGGACCTCGTATTTTTTTAATATAATATTAAAAAAATAAAGACAAAAAATACTATTAATACTTAAAGAAAGCAAAAAATAATTGATGCATTTTCTAGTGTGGGTTCCAGTAATTTCTCGCTTTTTTTCTTAAAAATATGACATAGGAAGCATACTTTTCTTTTTTTTTATACATACTTACATCCATCTGAATTATCTCCCAAAAGAAGGAATGTATGTGAAGGGTTATATGTTTATTTTTTAACCTGGGTTTTTGGATATGTCAGGCAGGGATTAGGGCAACAGAGCGGCTAGGACCTGAGTGGAAAGCTCAGGTCTCTCTTTCTACACTTCTCAGTGAGTGAAGATAGCTGGCAGTGGTTATAGATGTTCTCTCTTAGATGGATCCCCTTTCAGCAAAGTTTCTTCTCTGGGATCCTGATGCATATTTAAGCTGCTTTGCCCATAGGGATAGGTGTGAAAAGAGAGAAGCTGTCCCTTTGTATCATCGCCAGTCTGCATCATCTAAAGGAGGCTGCTTCTTGCCTTGGTACTTCCTGTGTCAATCTGTAGGCTTCCTGTTCTGCTTAGCATTGTTCCTGTGTCGGCTGCTTGTTCGTCATGGTATCTGACATATCCATTTTGGGGTCTTGTTGGTTTCTCTGATGTGGAGATGCGTAATCTTCAGTGACATGGGCATTGAGGCAAAGGTATGCTAAGATGTAGGCCTGGCTTCTGTGAGCTCACATACACACACATACACAGGCACACACACGCAGGGATTGTGCTCTCTGCTGAAGTCTGTGGATAGTTCAGGTTTTCATCTACCTCCTTTTCTGATGCAAATTGGTTTTCAAAGCTAAATAATTTGAGGCAGAAATGTTTTGAGTCATCTGCCTCAGGCTTTGGGATTAAGACTCTTTTTTAAGCCTCCTTTCTTTGTCTTGCCTGGTATTTCTCCCATCTCCCTACCCCAGCCTCCTTACATAGAGTTTGTTTGGTGAGTTAAAGGTTAATGAGTATTCTGGTACAATCTCAGCTTCAAGAGTTGTGTTAAGCCAGAAACTCACTCCCCTGTATTTGTTTCTATTTTACCTTTCCAGCTCTGTGGGCTCATCTTTCTGGACTTTTGTATTTTTCCAGACAAGATAAAAATGCTTCAATTTCAATAAGTAGTTATGCAAAGTTTGAGAACTCTGTGTGCTCAGCCCTCTTCTTTGTGCCATTTCAATTAGGCCTTGAAAGATGGAGCAACAATTGTGGTCTGATGGCAAGACCATGAGATTTGGAGCAGAAGATTCATTGTCTCTATGAACTCTGGGCAAGTCACTCAATTTCTGAGCTTCAGGTTTCTCTTCTCCAAAGTGGAAATGATAAGAATAGTCATAACTTCTTTGAAGGGCTGCTATGGACTACGTATGATAAAGTAAAAGGAAGTCTTTTCAATGATAAGGCACTGATAAGATGATTGTTCCTATTTGAGATGTGGTCATTCTAGGCCATGGGGAAATATATGTGCCAAAGCGTGAAAGTGCAGAATCTCGGTTCATGTCCAGGGAACATTTAAGTAGCTCACTTTGGCCAGAGTGAGAACAGTAGCTGGAAAGAGAGGTTGGGACCAGATTGATGAGGGCCTTGAATGCCAGGCAGTTAACGAAAAGCCAGAAAGGGGCATAATTGGAACATGGCTCGGGAAAATTAATCTGGAGGGGTGTATCTGTGGTTGGTTAGAAGGAAGAGAACCTGCAGATAAGGACCACATTTAGGGGAGATGCTGTAGTATCCAGACATAAAGGGGAGGACAAGAATTTGAACTAGACTGGGGACAGTGAGAGTGGACAGGAGGGGCTGGATGGAAAAGATGACGTAAAGGAAATTATCAGGGTTTGTGTGTGTGTGCACGTGCCTAATTGAATATGTGGTAAGGGAGAAAATGAACTAAAAAATATCTCTGAGGTTTTCAGTCTGTTATAACAGAAGTTTGGTAATTAAACATTTTAAGCTGGAGATTTACTCATGTCGGAAATTTGACTCAAGTAACTGTAAACTCAGAACTAAACCTGAGGAGAGAGATCCAGACTGAAGATACAGGTATGAGGTTTACTCCTGTTGAGTGTGAAACTATGGGCTTCACATCTCTGAGAATATACGAGGAATGAAGGGGAAAAGCCTGTGAATGGAACCTTGGAAAATGCCCTCATATAAGGAGCTGGAGGAGGAAGAGGAAACCAGCAAGATTCCAGATTCTTTCTTTTTTTTTTTTTTTTTCAGTTTGAATATAAAGAATTTTTTTTTGTTTTTTTGTTTTGACATTTTTTTTATTGACTTTGTAATAATATTACATTAAAAAAATATATATATATGAGGTCCCATTCAACCCCACCACCCCCACCCCACCTCTCCGCCCCCAGCAACACTCATTCCCATCATCATGACACATCCATTGCATTTGGTAAGTACATCTTTGGGCACCTCTGCACCTCATGGTCAATGGTCCACATCATGGCCCATACTCTCCCCCATTCCATCCAGTGGGCCCTGTGAAGATTTACAGTGTCCGGTGATTGCCCCTGAAGCACCATCCAGGGCAGCTCCATGTCCCAAAGACGCCTCCACCTCTCATCTCTTCCTGCCTTTCCCCATACCCATCAGCCACCATGTCCACTTTTCCCAATCCAATGCCACCTTTTCTATGTGGACATTGGATTGGTTGTGTCCATTGCACCTCTGTGTCAAGAGGAGGCTCAGATTCCACATGGATGCTGGATGCAATCCTCCCACTTTCAGTTGTAATCACTCTAGGCTCCATGGTGTGGTGGTTGTCCTTCTTCAACTCCATCTTAGCTGAGTGTGGTGGGTCCAATAAATCAGATTGTAGGTGCTGGAGTCTGTTGAGGCTCAGGACCTGGCTATCACATTGTCAGTCCAGAGATTCAAATCCCCTAAATATATCTTAAACCCCAACACTAACTGCAACTCCAGCCCATTAGCATGAAAGTCTTATGAAGAGAGATCCCATCTGAGTCCAGATTCATCACACATAAACACCAGTTCCGAAGAGGGGCCATCTGACCTGGTAGTTAACCCCATCTGCCATAACCATAACTCCCATGGGTCTCTTTAGCCCTCAAAGGAACCAATACCTGGGGGTTGTATCTGCTTTATCCAGATTCTTTCTTGGTGTGAGCTTTACATGTGTATGTCGTCTATTTCTTTAGCTGTATAAAACACAGTTGGATTTACCTTTTCAGGAATTCTGTGTGCAAAGTACCTGGATGCTTCTTGCTTGGCCTTGAAAATGCAAAGCAGTATTCTGGAAAGAATTTCAAGCAAAATAAGGATGAACTGGTTCAGAGACTCTATAACCTCTTTAACAGCTCCGTCTTTGATAAAAAGGTAGAATCAATGAATAGATATTTATTGAGCCCTGCTATATGCCCAGCACTCTTGGGTGCTGTGGGGTGTAAAGCATGTTAACCATGTTTATTTGCTGCCCTTAAGAAGTGTCCATTTAGGTGGGGAGACAAGGCATGCATATATGAAAGAAAAAGCAAATACTTAGGTGTTATAAAATGTGGGTACAGATCATTGTTACACAGGAGACCAGTGAAGGAAGAAATCCCTGAGCCCAAGTAGTCAGGCAATAGGATTGCCTGCCTGGAGGGAGGGAGACTTGTTCTGGGCCTGGAAGGATGGGAGATAAAGAGAACAGCAGTGATGGAGTGGGCATATGTTGAGGCTTGGCTAGCTGGGAATGAGGGTTCATGCTGAAGAATAATGGGAAGAAGCTGTGTGACTTTGAGCAAGTTACTTAACCTTTTTGCTTCAGTTTCCTCGTTTGTAAAATAGGGACAATTACAGTACCTACAAATTCATAGAATTATTTTTAGGCCTAAGTAAGTTAATACACTCTAAGTGCTTAGAACATAAAGTGCCAAGGACGTAATAGGTGATATGTGTTAGCTATTTTCAGTAGCATAGGAGCAGATGATGGAGGGTCTTGATGGTCAGGTGGGAGGAGCTTAAATTTAAATCAGTAGGTGCCACTTCACAGGGGTGTGATGTGAATGAAGTGGCTGCTGAAAGAAACTAATCTGACAGTAGAGTGAGGTCCAGACTGGATTAGAGAGAATCTGGAAGTAGAGAGGCCTATGGTCTTTAAGTTTTTCAGACTTTATTGTCTCTGGTGACAAACTTTCTGTGGGGAAAGTACTGATATCTTCCTAAAAGTTCCCCAGGTTTTGATGCCCTTCCTGATGACAGAGGTGTCATCACATCAAATGACTCCAATTAGCAGAACCTGAAGTGTTCTGAGTTGCATTTTCAATGTTGCCTCACCACTCTTACTCATAGGTTTCTATCTCTCACCTCACCACGTTTACACTTCTCTCCTTGGCTGCCCCAGACTTTTGTCTCCATGAAAGAGAGCACAAATCGTGCATTCATTTGGTCTCAAAAATCCTTTGTGTCCTGATTGCCTGTTAGTTGTCTTTACCTGGGTTTCAACTTGATTTTTATTCTCTTCAGAATGTTTAGATTTGTAGGCCCTTTGAATAGACTTCTTCTCAAACTTGAGGTACTTGCTCTGGGCCAAGAATATGGGGGAAAAATTCCTCTCACCTTTCATTAGAGGGAGAAGAACTCATGACTTATATTTTCTGATTTGTTTAGAATTGCTTTCTGATTCATTCCACTCACTTTTTTTTCTCAGCTGCCGGAGAAGATAGACATAGGCTGGAATAAAAAGATGCTTAGGACTGCTGGCTTGTGCACAACTGGTGAGACACAGCATCCCAAGAAAGAGCGTTATGCCAAGATTGAGATTTCTCTGAAAGTCTGTGACTCTGCAGGTGATGGCAGGAGCATGGCAATTTTGCCATTGTGCCCTTTCCTTTTGACATGTGGCCGGTTTAATTACTTTTAGATGCTGGTGTTCTCTGACAGCCTGTTTCACAGCTTTAACTGTTATTCCTATATGAAAGACCTACTTTGTGTTGCTTAGGAAGCATAATTATTGTCCATCTCACCATCACTGAAAATTTGATTTGTCAATCTTTATACAAGTTCTAACTTTCTCTCTGCATTTCTGTGATCCCAGCAGCAGCAGCTTCTTTGTTTCTACAGTAGCTGAAATTCCAGGTCCACTAAATATAGCCAGTCACCAACTCTTCCTTCATAAATGCCTCTCCAATAATTTCTTCTCCATCTTTGCCTCTCTTTTGGTACAGGCCCTTGTCACCTCACTCTCCTCCCAGCTCCATGCAGCCTCTCTGGCATACCACTGCATTGCTTTCCTACTAAGAAACCTATGTTAGGGGAGTTTTCTCTAGGGAAGAACCATTTCCTTGTCAATGTGTCCCTGCCTATAGCCTGGCTTGCATGTCCATTGTAATCTGCCTCCACTCTGCTAAGCCAGTCTTTTCTCTCACTCCTCCAACAGTAACCTGTGTTCCCACCAGGACTTCTTCACACCAGCCTTCAAAATGTGTTACACTCCTTCCTGGCCCCAACCTTTGCTCACATTTTTTTTTTCACCTCACCTGGAATGGCTTTTCTAATTGCAAATCCAACCAATTGGAAAGGGCCCAGCCCTGACCCCCATTTCTCCATGGAGCTTCTCCTGACCAAATCTCATGGCCATAGCTGCTGCCCCCCACCCTGTCCACTTAAGTTCTGGGAGGACACAAACCATGTCTTAAAGGGACATATTCCCAGCAGTGCCCCACAAAAAGACAAGCACATTGGAGCTGCTCCAAAAAGCCTTGCTGGATATAGGTACCTGACCTAGGCTCTCTGCCCTTAACAAAATCTGGTTGAAGTACATGGGGATTTTCACTTTCAAACTCCTGGGAAGGTGACACCTGTCCCTGCCCAGGTATGCTTACATAAGGTGGCTTTGTTTTGAATGTAATATTAAAAAAATAAATAAAGACAAAAAAAAATAGATACAGAGAACAGACAACCGGGGTGGGGGGGGGCAAGGGGAGAGAAATAAATAAATAAATAAATCTTTAAACAAACAAACAAACAAACGAAAAGATGGCTTTGTATCTGGCAGGGTTGAGAGACTAGGAGTTGTGGAGAGGTGGGGTAGCAGACTAGGAAAAAACTGGCTGAAGTGCTCATGACTTCTTTTCACTCCTCTTTTAAGACCGACTCCGGGACACCTTGATCCATGAAATATGCCACGCAGCCTCCTGGCTACTCGATGGTGTCCGTGATTCCCATGGTGATGCATGGAAATATTATGCCCAAAAGTCCAATATGGTACACCCAGAGCTGCCCAGGGTCACCCGTTGCCATAACTACAAGATCAACTACAGGATTCATTATGAGTGTACTCAGTGCAAATCCAGGTGAGACCCTTCTCCTCAGACTTTTTTCCCCCTATTATGTTTGTACTCTGGCCTCCAAGTGGCTCTTCTATGATTTATTAGTAAAAAGATGGCTATCTGACTTGAGGAGTAAAATCACTCAACTCCTTTCCATGTTCTCTCTCTCCATTCTTTCCCCTAATGTGCGCCTGCCTGACTGCTGCCACTGCTTAGTGCCCTGCTGATTCTGAGAACCCACACACGGTTCTTGCTTTGGGCCCAAGGCCAATAGCTCCAAGTTTATGCTGCAGTCCAGTGACTGAATCCTCCTTTTTTTTTTGTGTGGTATCTCTTTCCATCCTAGGGTCGGCCGCTACACCAGGTCATTGAACACTGAACGCTTTATCTGTGCCAGATGCAGGGGATCTTTGGTCATGCTGCCATTAACACGGAAAGATGGAACCCCCATTGAGCCCCATGTAAGACCATTTGCCAAATACGTGCAGGAGAATTATAGAGCAGTTAAGCGGGAGGTGGACGGGATCAGCCATGGGGATGTGATGAAAAAGCTTGGCAAGGATTATGGTGCCAAAAAACAAAAGCAAGGTCCTTAAGCTTATCTGAAAGTATATTTGTATGGGCTGAGTCCCCTACTGGTGAGAAGTATTAGAAAAAATTGCTTTGTTTCTATGAAGTAACAAATATTAGAGTTCAAATACTTGTTTTAGGTTTATGTTGTCAATGATGGTTCTTAACCAAGAATCCTATTGCTAACCATTTTGTGGCCTTGATGGTACTCTGAGACCCTTTCTGATCCATCTCAGGTTTTACTCTTACTCCATAGTTTTGACATGTAAGAGCAGCATGCAAAAGAAAAGTGAGTTTTTGAGAGTGGCAGGTTGAGAGAATGACAATAATGCTGGAAAGTGAACGTGTTAAAAGGCAGCACTTCAGAACCAAAACCAGAGCTGCTGTCAGATGTAACCAAGAAATAAAAGACAAATATGTTTCATGAATTTAGTTGCCGTCAACACTGAACGAAGCCTTCTGAGCCATGTAATTGTTCACAAAACAAAATAAACTGTTTTCTGCATTTCACTGAGCAAAGTATGTTCATTGACTCTTGTTCCTAGAGCAGAACAGACCCTTGGGTCTTTTGTCTAGGACCTTGACAGCTAAAGTTCTCCAAGATGTGTCTAGATGAACACTCTCCCTGCCTGTGTTTCTCTCTGATTTTTGTGACTGCTCGTAAGCACTTCAGCAGGCTCCCCACTTCTAGGAGATATCCAGGATGTAGACTAGAATCAACATGGTGTTGGTTTCCTATTGCTGTCAGAACAAATTACCACAAACTTTGGCTCAAAACCACACCAGTGTATTACCTTTCAGTTCTGGTGGTCAGAAGAGTGAGGTGGGGACTCACTGGGCTAAAGTCAAGGTGTTAGCAGGCAGATTTGCCTTCCTTTTGGGGACTCTAGGGGATGATCTGTTTCCTTGTCTCCTCCAGCCTCTAAAAGTCACCTGCGTTCCTTGGCTCGTAATCTCTTTCTCCATTTTCATGGCCAGCAGCCTAGCATCTCTCTTCCATTGTCACATCTTCTCTGACTTTCCTGCCGTCCTTGTCCACTTTTGAGAACCTTTGTGATTACATTGCGCCCAACTGGATAATCCAAGTTCATCTTATTTTAAGGTCAGGCCACCTGCAACCTTAATTCCCCTTGCTTTGTTAACATATTATTAAGCTCTGGGGATTGGGATGAGGACACCTTGGGGAGGGCCTTATGATGCCCATCACCAATATCTTTACTGGCCAGCGGTACTGTTAATGTTTATAGGCAGGTTGTATTGTTGGATGTGTTAGGTTCTGTTTTCCTTTATATTGCAGATGCCCAGAGCATTATTTTAGTGGGCACAAACAAACATGACCACAAGCTGAATCCTCTTAATTTCGCCTCCTGGCTGCCATCTCCAGTCACCTCTGCAGTCTCAGCAAGGGCCCAGCTGGCATGTGAAACTGGATTGCACCCCCATCAGTGACCTCATTAAGGTGCAGTGGATGCACCTGAGGCTGCACCCCCATGGACGAAGGACCAGGCCCTCTGCCTTTTAACTCAGTAGCCCTGTCACTTACCCCTAGGAAGCCCTGGTTATCTCCTCCACTTCCTTTACCTTCAGCTCCAGTCATAGAATATTGCTCCCTGCCACCCACCTGTGCCTCCCGGTGGCCTGTGTGCTTCTGACTGTTGGCAGGTCATCCAACCCTGTTGCTCTTCTTCACTTCCACTGCCACTCCTCTAAGCCAGAGCCTACCTCACCTCTACCCTGAATAACCACTACAGCTTTTAAACTGGTCTCCATGATCCCCCAAGCTCGACCAACTTTCAGTCTTTCTTTTATTTTTTTTTAAGATTTATTTTTTATTTATTTCTCTCCCCTCCCCCCACCCCCGCCCCCAGTTGTCTGCTCTCTGTGTCCATTCGCTGTGTGTTCTGTGACTGCTTCTATCCTTATCAGCGGCACCTGGAATCTGTGTGTTTCTTTTTGTCGCATTATCTTGTGTCAGTGCTCGGTGTGTGCAGCGCCATTCCTGGGCAGGCTGCACTTTCTTTGACGCCGGCGGCTCTCCTTACAGGTGCACTCCTTGCACATGGGGCTCCCCCCTGTGTGGCAGGGCACTCCTTGTATACATCAGCACTGCACATGGGCCAGCTCCACATGGGTCAAGGAGGC